>NC_056524.1:271289755-271374634 GCF_019175285.1 Sceloporus undulatus
TTGTTACCATTCTCACTGGTTATGTGTCTAACATGTTTTCCAGCTGCTTGTTCAGTGTTGTCCTAAAACATTCTCACTGGGTCAGAATAGTTCTCATCAAGTTCCATAAGCTAACTCAATGTGTCTTTCCTTCCTTCCTTCCTTCCTTCCTTCCTTCCTTCCTTCCTTCTATCTCAGAATTTTATTTAGAGGTTTTACCCTTATATTTATACCTCCCCTAAGCCCACCTGCCAGTTTTTAACAGGGCCTTCAGTGGGTAAAAGTGGAATAGTCTGTTTGTTGACTCATTCTTCCCACAAAGGCCTCTTTGTTTTTTATAAAATGTGTTTTCCATTTGTATGTCTGTACACACACTGATTTGTGGAATGCTGAGGCAATCAGGCTAATATTTGCAAAATTTCACCTTATCTCAACGTTTTCATAATGCTGCAGTGTTCACACTATGTGAAATTTAAGATTTTTATATTTTACTCTTGCCTTCAAATAGCCTCTTTGCTTGTACTAGTTAATGAAGGTTACCAAAGATGCTCATGTGAAAAAAAAATTAAAGGAGCCCTGGTGGCGCAGTGGGTAAATGCCTGTACTGCAGCCATTCACTCAAAACCACAAGGTTGCGAGTTCAAGACCAGCAAAAGGGCCCAAGCTCGACTCAGGCTTGCCTCCTTCCGAGGAGGGAGCTAAAATGAGTACCCAGACTGTTGGGGGCAATTTAGCTTACTTGCTGTTCACCGCTATGATCTTTGGAATAGCGGTATATAAATAAAACAAATTATTAATTATTATTATTAAATAGAGGCTTTTATATATACAAATCACGCTGATTTTATTGTGGGAATTAAATGGCTTTTGGTTGGGCACCATTAATCCAAAGTATTCAGGAAAATGGATATAAATGAGTGAAAAATAAAAAGATTTAGAATACAATGCAGCCGCAAGGCATTCCTGCCATAAAAGGTAATCCCTGAACTGAGGCACAAGTGTTTAGCTTTAAGGTTTTAGAGCTTTTAATTAACTATTATGTGTCATCACTCTTTGATTCAATCATAATATGAAATGGCTTCCTATAGACGTATATACACTCCTTCGTTTGTAAGAGGCATGCTCCTTGTGTTACATAGGATTGCTTTGCGAAACCCCTGAGTGTTCGGATGGTATGTGGAATGGAGTAATACAATCTTCCCTTTGACATTTCATGCCTTTTGTCTTCTAAACCTTCCCAGTACAAACGCTTTAACAATAGGCCTTGATTGCAGGAGTGCCATGAAAGAACCTGCGTTACAAGAGACGGGCCAGTCAGGAAGGCGCTCACAAAGCAAGGAGATATAATTGTGACAAAAAAGATGATGACAATGAATATTCTGGGAGAAAATGACACCCATTGACATCACTGAGATAGGTGGTGGGAAAATTTGCACAGAACGATTTGATTTCCCCCCCTTTTTCAGCCCATCTCCAAGTCATTTAAGCATAATCCGTCATTGAAAAAGTGACACTAAAAATGGTACTGGGAAAGCCAGGCACATCGAAGACTTAAATCAGGGGGGGTTGCATTCTATTGACATTTTAAGATTCTTAAGGAAGGGAGTGAATGTGGAGTGGGGATGACCTTAACTTTCCCCCTCATGTACAGGGAGACAGAGGGTAAGGAATCGAGCTTTCTCCTCCCTCACCAGTTTCAAAATGCTTCTAAAACAAAGAAAGGTAGGAACTAATGGAGGATGGGCTGTATCCACTGGTCCACCCAGGCTATTAAACGGTTGGTTTGGGTTTCCTCCTCTGGGAATAATACCCCATGGAAGACAAGTCTAAACCTTAGAACACTGGCCTGGTCATTCATCCCTTCCCTTGTTTTTTTCCTTACGTGTGTAATTGATTCCTGTGTATCCAGGGATCAAGAATTATTTAAAATGCAAGTGATATTGACCCATTTCTGAGGAATATAGAAACCAGATATCTTGCAGCAGTACACCAGAGGAATATAGACACATGATATCCTGGAAGTGCCAGTACACCAGTTTGTCACACTGGGAAACACCAGGGCTTCCAATCGTCTCTCTCTCTCTCTCACACACACACGCCTCGCACTATTAATATATACACAAAGAGCATAGAAAGGGATGAGAGGAAAAAACAGAGGTGCAGGGGAGAAAACTCTGTGTGTGTGTCCATGTTTTACCTATATGGGTATGTCTGTATTTGTTCTTGTGTGCTTTCTAGTTGTTTCCAACTTGTGGCCACCCTTGGCAAGATTCATTCATAGGTCTCTGGGGCTGAGAGAGTGTGACTTGCCCAAGGTCACTCAGTGGGTTTCCATGGCCAAGCAGAGATTCAAACCCTGCTTGTCCAGAGTCCTAGAGCCTAACACTCAAAGTACTACACCACACTGACTCCTGTGTCTGTATGTGTGCGTCTGTATGTGTATATATGTACACACACACATACATACTTTGTGTGTATGTGTGTATACACACGCACGCATGCACTCTTCCCTCTACATTCGCTGGGGTTAGGGGCACAGGACCCCCCTGAATATGGGAAAACCGTAAATAACAAAAACACTATGTTTTTACTTGAGAGAATACCTCTCTAGGAATCTCTAGGTCTTCCAGTGCAACTTTGTGGTCAACATCTGCCAGACATTGACCATAGAATTACTCTGGAGGAGCTACAAATGCCTAGTGGAGTGTTCTCCTTAGGAATCCTCTGAGTCCTTCAGTGTGACTTTTGGGTAAAGTTGACCATAGAATTACTCTGGAAGAGTGCACTGGGTGCAAGTCACACACAGTCAGCCTGTGATTATTTATTTATTTGCTTGTTTATTGGATTTATATCCTGCCTTTCTTCCAAACTGGGATTTAAGGCAGCTCTTGGTTAGCCTTAGCGTTGCCGTAAATAGGAAATTACTTGTTTCCAATTTATGGTGACCCTAAGACAAACTTAGAGCCTAAATCCCCTAAAGCAGTGATTCCCAAACTTTATTCCTCCAGGTGTTTTGGACTTCAAATCCCAGACGACTTGGCCAATAAGCAGGAATTCTGGGAACTGAAGTACCAAACATCTGGAGGACAACAGTTTGGGAACCACTGCCCTAAAGGCACCAGATCCCATTTGATCTTGGAAACTATGCAGGGTCAGCCCTGGTTAGTACTTGAGTGGTAGACTCAGTGGTGCTGTAGGCTATATTTCAGAGGAAGGAACTGGCAAAACTACCTCTGAGGATTCCTTGCTGAAGAAAACCTTAGGAAATTATAGGCATGTTTAAATATTTCAAGAGATGTCATATAGGAGAAGGAGCAAGCTTGTTTTCTGCTGTTCCAGAGCCTAGGACATGAAACAATGGATGGAGGTTCCACCTGAACGTTAGGAAGAACTTCCTGATGGCAAGAGGTGTTTGACAATGGAAGACATTCCCTCGGAGGGTGGTGGAGTCTCCTCCTTTGGTGGTTTTTAAACAGAGGCTGGATGGCCATGAGCTGAGAGAGCTTTGATGGTGTCTTCTTGCATGGCAGAGGGCTGGACAGAATGGCCTTTGGGGTCTCTTCCAACTCTATTATTCTATGAAATTCATGGGGTCCCCATAAGTTGACAGGCAACCTGAAGGCACATACACATACAACCTGTCACTGGGTTTTCTTGGCAAGATTTGTTCAGAGGGGTTGCGTTTGCTTCCTCTGCAGCTGAGAGAAAGTGACTTGCCCAAGGTCTCCCAGGATGTTTCCATGACTGAGCAGAGATTCAAATCCTGGTCTCCAGAGTTGTAGTCCAGTGCTCAAACCACTACACTGGAGTGGTTTGCTGGAGTCGTTGTAAGGATTGAAATTCTGTATGAAGGGTGTGGGTTCAGGAAGACTTGTGTGGTAATATATCTTGATTTTCTTTTATTACTACCTTGCTAGGCAGTGCTCTGGGTGCTTGGTTTGGAGGCACAAGTCACATTCTTAACAAATGGCTTTGAAACTCCTGTCAGGGTGTGTGTACTGAAAATCTGACTAGACAAACACTAGGAACACTCTTCCTCAGAGTGTAGTGGAGTCTCCTTCCTTGGAGGTCTTTAAGGAGAGGCTGGATGGCCATCTCTCAGGGATGCTTTGATTGTGATTTCCTGCATGCGTGGGGTTGGACTGGATGGCCCTTGCGGTCTCTTCCAACTCTACGATGCTATGATTTTAGGTATGGTTGGCTTTGCTAATATATAATATGCTAATATGCTATGTGTGTAATTTCTCTTTCTATCAACTGCAGGCCTCCACCATGTTAAGAGCATCTTTAGCTCCTTTGTAAGTACTCTTCTTTTAAGTTTGATATTTCTTGTTTTTTACCTTTTAAAAAGGAGTTGGGTCAGGAGAGAAATATTATACTGAAATGGACTGAGAAGCTATGCATTTGCTTTAATTTTGTAAGATGCCTTTAGTCCCAATATTGGGGAAGCGGTGAGGTTTGTTTGTTTGTTTGTTTATATCCCGCTCTTTTCCCAGGACTGGGACTCAGTATAAATGAATAATTCATATTAATAGTTAAAAATAATATTTATAATGGAAGCATCTTTTCTACCACAGATCCTCTTGGAAGTGAGTGTAATGCTTTCCTTCAGTCCTGAGTGTTCAGTTCAGATGCACAAGTAGTCAGGACTGAATATTTTTTCTATCGTAGGAAGGCAGGGGAAGGGTTCAGGAGCACTTCTGTACTACTGCTCTCTTTCTGGCCAATGGATAGGGGCCAGGCTGTATTACCCAATGAACAGGTGGTGGATTTGGGGTCTTTAATAATTCAAATGTTGGGGAAATTAGCTTTGCGAGAGGCTTGGGTAACCTTTTAAACTGGGAAGCACCAATATATACCAGCACTAACTGGGAGGACTCCAGACTCTTGGTAAATTAAGAGATCTTTATTTCGAAGATGTGCAAAGTGGAAACACACACACACACAATAGTAATTCAAACACACACATACAGTATACAGAGTGAACCGAAATGGAAAAGTAAAAGAGGATAATGGATTTTGAGGGGTTGTAATGGGGCTATATTTACGTGTCTGAAGAGAAAACTGAAAGGCTGGAGTAACTGAGATGGGGTGGGATCTGAGGGCAACACAGAGCATACACAGAGTGCTGCTGGGCTGTGTCTGCAGTGTCCAAGGTTTGAGAACATAGTGCACCTGTTATACTTCTTTGGGCAGTCATTTGTGCAGTTGTACAATTCAGACTTGTAATACACTGCAAGTGCTGTCACTTATGTACCTTTCCACTTCACTTCCCTGTCTGTAATGGCTATGTTGTTTAGAAGGTTGTTCTGAGCAGGAAGGTGGGAGTGAGTACTCCTTTCAGTATATAGAAAGTGGAGTGGGCTCTTAGCAAATCTCTTAAGTCTAGAGTCATAGAATCATAGAATTGTAAAGTTGGAAGAGACTACAAGGGCCATCCAATCCAATCCCCTGCCATGCAGGAACTCTCAATCAAGCATCCCCGACAGATGGCCACCAAACCTCTGTTTAAACACCTCCAGGGAAGGAGATTCCAATACTGTACAGTCCGAGGGAGTGTGTTCCACTGTCGAACAGCCCTTACTGTTAGGAAGCTACTCCTAATGTTGAGATGGAATCTCTTATCCTGTAGCCTGCATCCATTGCTCCAGGTCCTAGTCTCTGGAGCAGCAGAAAACAAGCTTGCTCCCTCCTCAATATGACATTCCTTCAAGTATTTAAACATGGCTATCATATCACCTCTTAACCTTCTCTTCTCTAGGCTAAACATCCCCAGCTCCCTAAGTCGTTCCTCATAGGGCATGGTTTCCAGACCCTTCACCATTTTAGTCACCCTCCTTTGGACACGATCCAGTTTCTCAACATTCTTTTTGAACTGTGGTGCCCAGAATTGGACACAGTATTCCAGGTGGGGCTGACCAGAGCAGAATAGAGTGGCACTATTACTTCCCTTGATCCTAGACACTATACTTTATTGATGCAACCTAAAATTGCATTGGCCTTTTTAGCTGCTGCATTGCACTGTTGACTCATGTTCAACTTGTGGCCTACTTGGACTCCAGGATCCCTTTCATAGGCGCTTTACAGACTTCCCAAAAAGGGTGGTCTGCCAACGCCGTCATTTGCTGCACAGGGGAGCCCCAGTGGCCAGACCGTGCAACTCCTCCGCACAACAAAAAAGAAGCTGCAAAATGCAGCTTCTTCTTGCGGCGCCCTTATGACGCTGCAAGGCACCATTGGTGCACTTATGGCGTTATAATGGCGCTGAGATGTGCGGACACTAAGCGTCCGCTACGTCAAAATGGCGGCGCCCATGTAGAAGGTGCACTGCCATTTTGTACGCGCTCAGCGCGTACTAGGGTTAGGGGCGTCCGGAAAGGATGCCCCTTTCTAACCCTAGTACGTGCCACGCAAGTATTTTCCGCCCGTGCGGAACGGGCCATACATAGTTTCATTCAGCTAGGTGTCCCCCATCCTATATCTGTACATTTCATTTTTCCACCCTAAGTGCAGTACCTTACATTTATCTCTGTTGAATTTCATTTTGTTAGCTTTGGCCCAGCTTTCTAGTCTATTCAGGTCATTTTGAATTTTGATCCTGTCCTCTGGAGTATTAGCTATTCCTCCTAATTTGGTGTCATCTGCAAATTTGATAAGTATGCTCCCAATTCTGTCATCCAAGTCATTGATAAAGATGTTGAATAACACTGGGCCCAGGACAGAGCCCTGTGGGACCCCACTGATCACTTCTCTCCAGGATGAAAATGAGCCATTGTTGAGCACCCTTTGGGTTTGGCCGGTCAACCAATTACAAATCCATGTAACAGTTACCTTGTCTATCCCACATTTTACAAGCTTGTTTGCAAGAATGTCATGGGGAACCTGGGTACTAGTAGAAGTACTAGAAGAGTGCTAGTCACAGACACATAATACTTCTGAATGACTGGTAAGATTGCCAGGTTAAAAACTGAAGGGGTCCTTTGCTGGCACTGGTTGTCTAGAAGAGTAATGGTTGTCATGTGGCCAGGTCGCAAGCAACACTTGCTGAAATTCCCTCTTCTGCACAGCCATTAAAAGCACAGGAGCCCTCTCCAGATTTCATTGTGGCAGCCCTAATAACTAGGCAAATGGACACCTAAAAATTAAATTTACAGGCAGCGATCTGCCTCTACCTGGCATCGGGTTTCCATCTCCGAAAGCATAAGACTCAGGGTACATCTACACTGTGGAAATAATGCAGTTCAACATCACTTCAGCTGCCATGGCTCCATCCTATAGAATCCTTGGATTTGTACTTTTGTAAGTCACCAGAATTCTTGGACAGAGAAGACTGAAGACCTTGTAAAACTATAAATCCCAAGACTTCATAGGATGGAGTTACAGCACTTAAAGTGCTGTCAAACTGCATTACAGTATTTATACAGTGTGGATCCACCCTCAGTTTCTGTTCTTCCAAAAGTGTGTTGCTTCAGTGGGATCTGGGGAATCCATTATGTTTTTCATGGGTGCTTCTGTCTTCGTTGTTAAACAGGAAAATACTAGAAGTGCCACTCTTGCCTTCTTTGGATTATGAGAAGCTAAAGAAAGATCTAGTGGATGGCGGTGATCGTCTAAAAGCTTTTTTGCTGCAAGCATTGCGCTGGGTAGGTGAACTGAAGAACAGACAGATGAACGTACATTAAGCAACTAGATATTAGCTCGTACTAAGCAAAGGATGATGCCAAATGCCATGTTTCTGAGATGGATTCAGCTCCTTTGCCAATTTTATTTGTATTTTATTTATTAAATGTATACCTTGTTTTTCCTTCCCAAAATGGGACCCAGGGTGACTCTTTGCTTGTTTCCAACTTCATCATCTTGAGGAATGTCTTAATTGTGCTTGCTTTTCGATACATGGGGTTATGTTGTCTCATTTCCCCCATGCCCCCCATGCCCCTTTAACAAGAAAAGGAGAAATTCAGATGTTATGCACCTGATGTTATGAAAATCACTTGAAAAGCTATAAGGGAAGGCTAGTTAAGATGAAAATGCAAAGGTTTTTAATGACCACAGAGGATGGTTTTCTGGCAGAAAGAGATAAGGCCAAAGTATTGCCCTCTCCTTGTGTCTAAATAATTCTCTCTAATTACCATATATTACTGACTATAGGTCCATCTCATGTATAGGCCAAGGGCAGGTTTTGGGGGCAAAATTATGGATTTTGATACGACCTGTAGGTAAGTCAAGGGTAAAACATAGGGGCATGTAACAAAGGATGTAAAAGACAAAACAAAGGAAAATGATGCCAAACAGCTTACACAATTCTGGAAGGCATAACTATTTGTGTTTACCCAAAAGGCCAAACGGATGAGGAGGGAAATGCTGCAAATGGTGGCAGTGTGATTTATATGGGAGGCCACCAGATGCAGGCAGGATTAGGAAAATGCAAACACGTAGAAAAGGAAGAAAAGGCAAAGTTAGTGGTGACTATAGCACAGTACAGACCACCCGAAAACGGTGGCCTGCAGGAGCCCATTTTAACTCCAGAGGGATGCCGCAGCCACTAGACTGCGCAACGTCCCTCTGGAGTTAAAAAAACCCATTTTTCTGGGTTCTTTTAATGGTGCCCAGGTTACGTCGTGAGTGCGCCAATGGCGCACTTATGACGCAACGGATGCGATGCAATGTCTGGATGATATGCATCCGTTACATGAAGGCGGCGGTCATGCAGACGGGACGCCGCCATCAGGCCACCAGCATTGCATACTAGGGTTCCGGACCATGCAGTTGCGCTGCGGTCCAGAACCCTAGTATTGCCACCGCCACACCTCTTTCGGCTGGTCTGTCTCGAGCCTATGTTAGCAGTGATTACAGCCTTTAATGTGATAACTTTGCCTGATTTCAGTTTAGAAAAGCTGACAAACACAGACAAATGTCTTATTCAGAACCTTCAAGGCCCTGTTTCTCTTGGCACTTCTTTGAGGGGAAGTACCAAAGAGCTGCCATTGTTGCTGTTTTCCCACCCAGGCATTTAAAAAGGTCAGAAGCAGCAGTATAACAGTAGCAATACCAAGTACATTTCTATACCGCTTATCAGTAAACTAAGCATTCCCTAAGCCAGTGATGGTGAACCTATGGCATATGTGCCAGAGGTGGCACTCAGAACCTTCTCTGTGGGCATATGTGCCATCGTCCCAGCACAGAATTTGCCAGAGTTTGTTACTAGAAAGCCAGAGGGACAATAAATAAGTGGGTTTTGGGTTGCAGTTTGGGCATTTGGCTTCGAAAAGGTTCACCATCACTGCCCTAAGCCATTTACAGTGTGTAAGCTAATTGCCCCCAACAAGCTAGGTACTTATTTTAGTGACCTTTGGAAGGATGCAAGGCTGAGTGGACCTTGGAACCCTACCTGGGATCAAACTCACAACCTTGTGGCTGCAGTACAGGTGTTTAGCCACTGCATCACCAAGTCTCCCTACTGTAGCAGAGAGAGAGTAGTTCTTTCAGGTGCTCCCAGGACAGACTAAGCTCTCACCATTTGCTCCTCTACTCAGAGAAGGGGATGGTTCCTTCCAGGTTTTTGGGGGCCAATTTTTTGACTAACATTTCTAGACTTATACATGGGTATATACAGTATTACAGATTCACAAATATTTATGTGCTTCTTTCACAGCGTTTGACGACATCCCATCCTGGTGAGCAGAGGGACACAGTTCTGCAGGCTTATATCAACAATGACCTTTTGGATTGTTTCAGCAATATGCAGGTTAACAGGGATAGATCTTCATTTAACCAGTAGCAGGATACACAGCAAACATACATGAAGCTTAAAGTTTCATGGAAATGAATTATAGAGTTGGGAAGGTCAAGTAGTCCAATCCCTGCCAGTACATGAAATCCACAGGTAATGCATCCTTGTCAGGTGGCTATCTAGCCTCTGCTTAAAAATACCAATCTACAACCTTCCAGAACATTCCATTCCACTGACAAACAGCTCTTTACTGACAGGAGCCTCTTCGTAATCATGAATCAAGATTTCCTTTTTTATAATTTGAATCCATTGGGTCAGATCCTACTGTAGCAGCAGAAAATGAGTTTGCTCTGTTGTCTGCATTACAGCTTTTTAAATACCTAAAGACTGCTATGGTATCACTTCCCAGTTTTGACTTTTTCGTTCACTGATCTCCCAATCCAAAGCTAGCAACAGTCTGTGACTCAGAGCTGAGAATAGTTGGGTTTAAGCTTTGCTGTCACATTTCAATCAGAGCAAGCATCTTAGATAGAGTGATGGCCCATTTGAAATATTTGACTCCATTTTTATCTGCTGTAATTCACCCATTTGGCAAATAGTCTTCATAGAGATCTCTCTGGATGGGTTTGTTTGTGTAACAAATCTTTGGACCTTTGTACATTTGAGGGTTGTGGGTGCAGAGGCAGTTTGGTTTTTGTGCTGTTGATTTTCTCTGCATCCATGTGCAACTGTGATAACGTTTTGTTGTCAGTCTCATTGGGATACACAGAGAAAGGGAGCAGACAGACAAAATGTTTAGCTCATTTCAGGATTTACACATAGAGTGGCAAGAGTTTTTCATAAAAGGTTCTTTTTCTCTTTCAGAGAAGTGTGTTAATGCTGATGCAATCAAAGAGTGAGGTGGTTCGGCAATATACAGCCAGACTTATCAATGCATTTGCCTCATTGGCTGAAGGTAAGAGATGAACTACAAAAATCGCTGCTTCTCCAGTTCTGTTGGCCTGTGTATTTATGTCAGAGATGTTCCTGACAGGTGTTCAGATTCCAGTGGTGGCAAGCACCTAGAGCAGCCAGCTATCCAGCTAGTTTGATGCTGTCATAGAAACAAGTAGAACTGTTTTTAAGGGCAGGGGCCAGCTCTTCCCTCCAATCTTATTCTGCTCCTTATTTCTCCTAGGTCGACACTACCTTTCCCAGAATCCTCGGTTGCTCAGAATGCTGGAAGAAAGATTGAAAGCCGAAGACAAGTATTCCCTTACCCGAGAGAATGTCCTAGGGGCTTTGCAGAAACTCAGCCTCAGGTGATGAAAGTAGTGAGTCTCTGCTTGACAGCAGGAAGGGGAGGGCAGGCTCATTCAGCTGCTTTCAGAGTGAAAGAGGAGAATTGGATTTTCATACAGCTCTCATCAGAATCTTCCAGAGCTGATGACAGCCATATGGCTTAAAGCTGGTGGGAGAGGAAATTGGGGGGGGGGGGAGGACTCTGCAAGGCACTCATATTTTAAACCCTCCAATTTTGATCATACTTTGTGTCTTATCTTGTGTTTAATAAGCATCTTTAATGGTATCAGAGCCTTTGTTCCTAAAGACACATCAGAGACAGAGGGATGATGCAATGCAATTTTTTGTGCATTTTAAAAAATTCTCTACCTGGATGTCAAATCTTAGTTTAATCACTGTAGCAACATATCAAGTCCTAAAACAAACTTACATATGTATGCTAATATATATATTTATTGAAGCAATTAACACACAAACCTTAGAAATATATACAGGTTGAATCTCTCGTATCAGAAATTTCAGAATCCAAAGTACTCCAAAGCTTTTTTGATGGGTGGCTGAGACAACAACACTTTTGCTTTCTGATGGTTCAGTGTACACAAACTTTGTATCATACACAAAATTATTAAAAATATTCTATAAAATTACCTTCTGGTTATGTGTATAAAGTGTATATGAACATAAATAAATTTTGTGTTTAGACTTGGATCTCAAGATAACTATATGCAAATGCAGATATTCCAAAAATCCAAAACCCCAAATACTTCTGGTCTCAAGCATTTTGAATAAGGGAGACTCAGCCTGTATCAAGAGGCTTCTCTCCTTTTTACTTGCAAAGATAAAACTGAGCTGCTTACAAGATGGCAGTTTAGAATACTATGTTATCAACATTCTTAGTGGATGAGTGTATTGTCCTTTAAGTTGAGGCTATGCGGTTTTAAGAGGTTTTAGTCTATAAATCTGTAAAGATGCAGATTTTTATGTGTGAGAGCAAAGATGACCACACACACGTCACAAGTAACCATAGGGAACCAATGTACTGTTTTACTTTGTAAGTCTTTATGTACCGTTCTTGTAACAAGTTATAAAAAATGGCTTTCAAATTCATTGCGGTTAGGTTTCACACCACATTCTCTTTCAAGCAATCCCACTGTTTACCTGTAGCACATACATCTTTCTCCCATTTCTTCTGATATGACAGTGATTCTTGCAACCAGAACTCTCTAAAGACTGTACATGTTTTACTACTTAGCCTGTTTTCAACTGGTTATGTTACTATGCTTCCACATTAGATAATACTCATATGGCACCATAGTCAAATGATTAACACATGTTTCATTTGAAAATATTGAATTATCTTAGAGGGGTATGGATTCATTGCATTTATAACTTTTTTAAAAAGATGAAAGTGTTTTATCCTTGCAAAAGTATCCAAATAAATGCAAACTACTTTTAAGCCTACTGAAAGCAGAGGCCATTACCATATCGTATGGTACCAGACTCTATAGGTTAATCCACTTCATGACTGAGTACGTTCTTTTGACTGTCCTAAGCTTATTACCCATCAGTTCCATGAAGTTTTATTTACATTTAGTTTTATGGCCCGGGGGGGGGGAGTAGAGAAGGATCTTCATAGTGATGACTACAGCATTTTGATGTCAAACCATAATCCCATAACTTCTTGCATATATAATACAATTAAAATGCAGTAATGGAGAACTTGTTGCCCTTTTAATGGTACCCTAAATTGTTGCCTGAGCCAGGTCACCTCAAACCTCCCTAGTGGTAAGACTGGTCCTATAAATAGGTCCATAAAGGCTGCGGGTTTGCATTTGTTGCACAGTATAATCTATTTTCAACTTCCATTCCATCCTTAAGCTTTTCATGGTCTTTGAATAGGGGAAAAGATAGCTACCCATCAAAACAAGGAAGCAGCCATTTCTCCCTTGTAATTATCCAGAAAGGATACAATGAGCTATCTCTGCTGTCTGGGAAAGTACATGAAAGCAAATTGGCATCCAGCACTGAGATTATATAACCAAAATGCCTTATTCTTGAGAATAGTTTGGTTCCTGCATTTTGCACCAGTTGAAACATTAGAATGCTTTCAAAATTAGCCCTATGGAGAGCATGTTGCAACAGCCTTAATTAGCTGTTATTAATTACTGTTGACTTCAATTTATGGCAACCCTATGAAAGAGAGAATTCCAAGTCATCCTATCATCAGCCATGCTGCTCAGATCTTATAGACTTAGGGCTATGGGTTCTCTGATTCTATCTATTTTGAATGTGGTCTTCCTCTTTTCCTACTGTCTTCTATTTTGCTAAGCATTACAGTGGGCCCTTGGTATCTGCTGAAGTTTGGTTTCAGGACCTCTTGTGCATACCAAAATCGGTGGATGCTCAAGTACCACTAAATACAATGGTATAGCAAAATGATACCTCTTACATAAAATAGCAAAATCAAGGTTTGGTTTTTGGAATTTGTATATTTTAAAAATATTTTCAAGTTGTGGATGCTGGAATTTGTGGATAAAAAATCCATGGATATGGTGGGCCCTATAATCCGCCCCACACACTCAGAACATCTGGGAAGAATCTGTTGGAAATTCCATCTTCCAAATATGTCTCCACATCCCAGATGGCCTTTTCAGTGGCGGCCTCACGGACTTGGAACAATCTCCCCAAGGAGCTCCGTCTCTAGACCCCCCTTGAAACATTTAAAAAGAGGCTTAAAACCTTTCTTTTTTGCCAAGCCTCCCCCCCCCCCAGGAATGAAGTTGAGTGCTCTTGATGCCATTGATTCTCTGCCTTACCCTGTGAATGATTGTGTTTTATATAATTGTATTACTTGTTTTTATCTATTTTTATGAGATGTTTGCAATAGTTTTATAGTCTGTAAACCGTTTTGATCTATGGAAAAACGGTATACAAATAAATTTATTTATTTATTTATTTATTTATTTGGATTTACCTTTCTCCCAAAATGTGATTCAGGGTGGCTTATTCTGTGTGACAGTGGAATAAGCTGCCTTGTAGTGTAATGGAGTCTTCTTCTTTAGAGGTTTTTCAACAAGGCTGGATGTCAGGAGTGTTTGGATTGTGTATTCCAGCATGGCAGGATGGGGTTGGACTGGACTGGCCCTTGTGGTATCTTCCAATTCTATGATTTTTTAATTCTGTTTTCTTTTCTAATGAATTATATCTTCTCATGATATGGCCAATGTACAAAAGCCTCCGTTTAGTTATCTTGGCTTCTAGGGAGAATTCAGGTTTGATTTGCTCTAGGACAGATTTATTAGTCTTCTTTGTTGTCCATGGTATCCACAGAACTCTTCTCCTGCATCACACTTCAACTGAGTTGATTCTCGTCCTATCAGCTTTCTTCACTGTCCAGCTTTCACAACCATACAGAGAAATGGGAAATACGATGTCATGAACAACCCTAACTTGAGTATTCAGTTATATAGCTTTATATTTACCATAGCATGTGCTTACAGCCAGCATGAAAATTATGCATGTGATTTATAAAAAAATCAGCATGTGCTTTATAGACGGTAGCAAAGCATTTGACTGCATAGACCATGAAAAGCTATGGCAGGCTCTTAAAGACATGGGACTGCCAACACATGTGATAGTCCTGAGGAATCTGTACTCAGGACTTGAGGCTACTGTTAGAACAGAACATGGAGAAACAGAATGGTTCTCAATTATTAGCAAAGAGGTCAGGCAAGGCTGTATCCTTTCACCCTCTGATCAACTTGTATGCAGAACATAATATACAGAAAGCAGGCTTGGACAAAGAAGAAGGAGGAGTGAAAAGAGGAGAAAGGAATAGCAACAATCTAAGATATGCAGATGACACCATAATGCTAGCAAAAAACCTCCCTGACCTGGAACAACTACTAAGAAAGATCAAGGAAGAAAGTGCAAAGGCAGGCTTACTGTTGAACTAAAGAAAACAAAAATAATGACAGTGGAAAGTCTTGACAAATTCAGCCTAAACAATGAAGAAATAGAAGTAGTAAAAGACTTCTTATACCCGGGATCAAACATTGATAGAAATGCAGACTGCAGCCAGGAAATCAGAAGAAGATTAAAAATGGGGAAAGTGGCTATGAAAGAGCTAGAAAAAATTCAAAGGGCAAATATACACAACTCAGCACAAAAGTTAGAATCATACAAGCCATTGTATTCCCTATTTCCATGTATGGATGTGAGAGCTGGACAGTGAAGAAAGCGGATAGGAAGAAAATAAATTCATTTGAGATGTGGTGCTGAAGAAGAGTGCTTAGAAAATACCATGGACAGCCAAAAAGAGAAATAAATGGATTTATAGATGAGACCAAGCCAGAGATTTCTAGCTCACTCTTTTCAGGAGGAAAGCTGGTTTCTTTCTCCATGCCATCTGTCGGGGATGCTTTGATTGTGATTTCCTGCATGGCAGGGGGTTGGACTGGATGGCCTTTGCGGTCTCTTCCAACTCTATGATTCTATGATCTCCCTGGAAACAAAGATGACAAAACCTAGGCTGTCGTACTTCAGGCATGTCATGAGAAGGGAGGACTCACTGGAAAAAACAATAATACTAGGAAAGGTGGAGGGAAATAGAAAGACCACATACTAGATGGATGGACTCTATTGAGATCACAGGTATCAGTTTACAGGACCTAAGCAAAGCAGCAAAGGACAGGGGGTCTTGGAGATGCCTCATCCACAGGGTCACTATGGGTCGAGATTGAGTTAACAACACAAACCACAGCATAAACATTTGTGTGCACCTTCTGAATACACAATTGAGTGGTTTCCAACTTTTCCTTCATTTGTAGTGAAGAAGTAAGATTGTTTTTGGATTATGGTGAGTGTTTTGCCAGCCCCTTATAGCTGGGGAAAAGAAAAGAAAAAAGTTGGCACCAATGCTGAGTAAGCTGGGCAGCTGAAGAGTTAAATTTAGTCAGGTGCCTGTTTGAGAAAAGGAACAAAGATCCACACAGTATGGGTCTAGCCAATAAAAGCCTCTAGAAGTCATAAATACATCACTTTATTAGGTCTTTTTATGGGCCATGGTTTATTTAAACATTTGAAGAAAGGGAGTGAGAGGTACAAAGACATAAAAAGGTGATGAGATTTTTCAACAAGGCCAGTGAAACATTAACCTGGTTGCTATCAGAAGAACTATTTATGGCTTCACAACCTAAAAGCAACAATCTTCCCATTGATTCTTCCTGGCTGTGGTTTCCTTCTTCTTGGCCAGATAATTGCCTTCAGGCAATTTCAGAGGTCCGTGTTGTTCACAACACACCACATGCTGATTTTTCTGCAGTTAGTGGTCTGAGCCATCGTGTGAAATGCTTCCATCTATGACTGGTTTTTGAACATTTTCCTAGGAGATGGGCCTAAATCTAATCATCCATCACAAGTAGAGTAGACCCACTGAATTAATGAACTTTACTTAAGTATTAACATTCAGTGGTTGATTTGGGAGTGGTAGACCGCTTGGTGAAAGTAGTTGGCTTTGGGATTAGGAGATGTTCATTAAAGACAAATGGAAGTTCTGTTAAAGGCAGCACATAAGACAGATCATCTGATGCTATAGGGCAGCGCTTCTCAAGCTGTTTGATGTGGCAGATCAAGTTCCCCCTCAATTGTACAAAGGATTGGTATCCTAGTTGTGCCAATTTTTGTTGCGTTTTCTTTCCATCTCTAGGGACCTAAAACCTGCTGCATGCAAAGAGCATGGGTACCACCACTAAGCATGTTAGCCATGCAGTCCCAACACAACCTGGTCCAAGTAACCAGCAGGTTTCATGACTGTGCTGTGTCATCTAGAATCATAGAATTGGAAGAGATCTCAAGGGCCATCCAATCCAACTCCCTGCCATGCAGGGATGCACAGTCAAAGCACCCCCTCTGTTTGGATCCAGCCTCTGTTTGAAAACTTGTAGAGTTTGCTTTAGTCCTCTAATTATTAAATTGTCACTTTTCAGTAACATTGTGCTGGGTGGTCATCAACTGGATGTTTTTATTACTCTCTTTGAATTTCCAGGCGGGCTTTGCAGTCAGCTATGATCAAGGATGGGCTCATATTATGGCTGGTGGAGGCTTTAAAGGATACAGACAGCATGTCAGATTACACACTGGACTACTCAGTTGCCTTGCTCATGAACCTTTGCCTTCGGAGTGCAGGTACCTGGCATAGTTTAGTTTGTATAGAAAAATAGCGTAAATGCAACTCTTGGGAACCAGTGTGCCGCTGTGCTTAGAGTGTTGGACTGGGGCTCTGGGAGACATGGAGACTCAGCTTGGGCAAGTCCCATTCTCTCAGCCTCAGAAGAAAGCAATGGCAAACCTCCTCTGTATAAATCTGGCCAAGAAAACTCTAGAGTAAGATTGACATAAGTCAGAGTTAACGTGAAGGCACATAACAACAGTAACGACATATACAAATCTTTACATAGCTTCTGACTATCATCACTGAGGTTTTCATTGATTTTCTTCGATGAATGTTACCCTTGTTTCTGAAGTCTAAATTGATCTCTTATAGTTCACAAACACCTAGGTTTAGCTTTCAAGTTTGGATGCAACTGGCTTGCCATTTTCTTATACAGATTGTTCTGAACTTGCCTGCTTGGAGGTTGAAGTAATGAGTCAGCTGTTTCAGAGTTGCATAACCTTTTTATTCCCATGACTAATTGTCCAGTTCCTGGTGGCTATTCTATTAATAACTGTTAAAGACTATTTGAGATAAGGCATACTTGTCAATTAGAGATGGCTGACTGGAATGCAGAGTTTACATTTGACTTATTAGAAACCCATGCTTTATGTCTGACTCCCCACAGGGAAGAAAATGTGTGTGAAGATTGCAAATGAGATACTCAAAGTTCTGTCAGATCTTCTTGGCCATGAGAACCACGAGGTATGTTTATAGGATAACTAGAAAATTTACCCGCGGCTGTCTAGGTTGATGTTAATGATTTCACTATCATTTGACAAACATTTGATGAGTAGATCCTACAGTCCATTGGCTTTGTTTCATGCCAAGCTCTGTGCAACTTTCTTGGGGGGGGGGGGGAGTTTGCTGTTCCCTCCAAAGGTGGACAGGAATGTTCAAGATTTCAGCTTATGTCTGCATGTGAAATTTGGTCAAAATCCATTCCTAAATGTGCATTCTAGAACAAATAGAGAAATTCAAAGTGTATGTTCAGAAAGTATCCAATGTAATGGAGAGATCTGTACTTTGTTTTGGTGTCACTAGATAACGGCCTAAGCTTCGTAACTCTATGATGAGATATCTAGATTTGTATGGCATAACCAAGACAGACAAACATTTTATCTTATAGCATATGTATTTGCAGGTGTAGGAAAGGATCAAGGAAACACTAACAGCTTTTTGAAATCAAAACACGATATGTTCCATATTTATTGCAAATAAAATCCTGAGTGTTTGGCTCTGTCTGAAAGTTACTTGATGGACAATTTAAGTTCTTTGTCTCATTGCATCATCTGCAAAGGCTCTCTCCCTTCCTCCTCCTCAGGATTTCTCCAGTGGCAACACAAAAAGGAATGCCTGACAGCTGTGTCTTTCTAATCAAGCCCTTTTGGATCCCAGACTGCCAGTTCCTGGGATTATGTTAAAGTCCTTGAAAAGTATTTCTTTGAACCTCAATTGGATCCTGAGACACAGAGCTCCCTGTCCTGCAGGCCTTCTCCAAGAAACCCACATGTGGATCTCTTGATTCCAGATTTTCAGCATCTGGAGAAGTCAGGGCATGTAGTCATCAACTTTCCACATGTTCAGAGGGGCCATTTACAAAACTGAAGGTTCTGCATTGATAATATTTTAATAGTGCATTGCTGACTGAGCTTTAGTAATGGGATGGATGAGAATAATAAACTTGAAAATAATGAACAGGTGGCAGCTATTGACTGGAATGCCGCTGACCAACTTCAGTTGGTTTTCAATGTGACACACTGCTGAAAGATAAAGGTTTTTCATTCATTCATTCATTCACATATAGTTGACTTTGGTAAGGGATTACTGTAAACCAAGGTAGAAGGCAGTAGGAAAAGAGGAAGACCACATTCAGATGGGTAAACTCAATCAAGGAAGCCATGGCTCTGAGTCTGCAAGACCTGAACCGGGCTTTTGAGAACAAGATGACTTGGAGGTCTCTCATTCATAAGGTCACCATAAATTGAAGTTGACTTGACGGCAGCTAACAACAAATAAATCTGTTTCCCATGAAGCTGTTTATGAACACTCTAGAAACTTCATCCAATTCAGAATTACTTTGCCCATCTTGACAGCTATAAGATGGCACAATTGTGTCTACTGTAGTTGAAAACAATTTTGTTATGTGAAGTCGAAGGCTTGCATAGCCGGCATCCATGGTTTTTTCTTAGTTCTCGTGTCCAGTATCTGTAACTAAGCCTAAATCCATATAGCTAAAATGATCACAATACTTGTGCCTTGTTTTCCTTTCCTCTGTTTCTTTTCCCTTTCTCTGTTATCATTTTTATGTCTATCTGAGATTGTGATGCTCTTAGGTAGAGTGGACACTTCTCTTATTTTTTTGTTAATAGTTTATGAAAACATTTGTAACTAAAACAAACACTATGTTCAATGCGTTTTATATTTCATATATTCTTACTAAGGCTCTGTCTGGAAGGTTGATCACATAAGAGGTTGAGGAAAAAACCTGGGAGGGTGTTGCCTTACCTAAGGTCTTGTCTGAAGTCTGTTGCAGAGTGAAATTTGACATGGAGACTTTCTGCTCACAGCCCCTTCAGCATGCAGTGGGAGAGAAGCAGTAGCACTTTAGGGCTGTATACAGAAGGCATTGTGAAGATGTGATTCTTGAGAAGTGACTGGACAGAAGTGGGAGAGATTAGGCAGCAGAGAGATGTTTCAGTTATTTAGAAGTATTCTCTTCTCTTGCAGATTCATCCTTATGTGAATGGGGCACTTTATAGCATCCTTGCTTTGCCATCCATGCGAGAGGAAGCCCGTGCAATGGTGAGACAACCTGTTCTCCAGTTTACTTCCTCAGCATGAAGAATGAGGAACCAAGTTAACCCCCCCCCCCCCCCAAAAAATCACTAGAAATTCACAATTTAAAACTCACTCTTGAAAACTGAGTTACTGCATTTGGTTTTTAAGGATTCAGCGCCCCCCCCCCGCCCCCAGAGCTTGAAAAAGTTACTTGTTGTATTAGAACTCTCAGAATCCTGCAGCCATTGTGGATTTTGGAATTTGTAGTTTTCCAAATTCTTTTGGAAATCTTTTCCAAATTCTGGTTTGTTTTTGTTTTTCATTAGCAGTGATGTCAGGTTTTCTTCAAAAGCTGTAATGCCTCATGGGATACTTGGTTTCTGCATATGTCAGCCTGCTACTCCTACCCACATCCATAAACACAATACTTGCACAAAAGCATGGACACAGTTATGGGACATCTCCCATAACTACCAGTCATCATGGCCAGTGGTCAGAGATAATAGGAGTTGTAGTCCCACAATATCTGGATGGCCACATGTTCCCTCATTCGTACCATGGTGTGATCTCAGCATGTTTTGTGTACTCAGGAAGCAGGGATCATGCTACTCCAAAATAATTTCCACAAAATTACTTCCACTAATTTTCCTCTATTTGTATTAGCTCTCCCCTTTCCCTTTCCTTAGCCAAAGTAGTTAACCACTCTGACTAAGCTAGTTACTTTTCATTCAAATCTTTCTGTCTGGAAGGACTGAAACACTTCATAACTCATTGTTTCATTTCTTCAAAACTGGTTCCCTGGAATTGCTCAGAAGTAGCTAATACTCCTGAGGACAGGATCAAAATTCAAAATGCTGGGCCAAAGCTAACAAAATTAATTTCAACACGGGGAAATTTAAGTTACTGCACTTAAGATGGAAAAATGAAATGAACAGATATAGGATGGATGACACCTGGCTGAACGAGAGACTTATATGTGTGAAAGGGGTCTGGGAGTCCAAGTGGACCACAAGTTGAACATGAGTCAAAAAGGATGTTGAGAAACTGGAGCATGTCCAAAAGAGGGTGACTAAAATGGTGAAGGGTCTGGAAACCATGAAGCCCTATGAGAAATGACTCAGGGAGCTGGGTATGCTTAGCTTGGAGAAGAGAAGGTTGAGGGCTGATATGATAGCCCTGTTTAAATACTTGAAGGGATGTCATATTGAGGAGGGAGCAAGCTTGTTTTTAACTGCTCCAGAGACTATTTATTTATATATTTATTTATTATTTATAGTATTTATACCCCGCCCTTCAGCCCTAAAGGCTATTAGAGCAACTTACAATTATTATTTTTAATTAGGTGTTTCCCTGCCCTCCGGCTTACAATCTAAAAGACACGACACAAAAGAAGAAGGGAGTGGTGGTGGGAAAGGGGATGAGGTCCAGTGGTTATTCTCTCCCTCTGAGGCCTGGACCAAGGCAGATGGACTGGAGGGAGGGCTTTTCTTCTTCAGGCTAGCCCTGGTGGAGCTGGGCCAGCCTATTCACTCCCTCCTAGGTCGAAGGATGACAGTTATCATGGGGAGAGGGCTCTCTTTCTTCAGGCTGAAGGCTGGGGTAGAAATACCATAAATAAATAAATAAAGTTGTTGATGATATTGATGATCATGTTAACCATATTAGCCCAAAATTGAGAAGAATTTGACAGAGTTAATACTAGAATGTTTCCTTCTATTAATTATTTGTTATTGCAATGATACTGCTTTCAGCAGTACTAAAAACAAACCAAGGATGTGAAATATCAAAGCAAAATGGAAAACTAAATAGTTTGTTCTATATGAGTGATTTAAAACCATATGTGAATCCTTATTGAATAGTGTAAGAATATTTAGTCAAGACATCTTGATGTGCTACAATGTCATTGAAAAGAAATGAATCTCTTTGGCAGAAATACAATTAAAAGCCTCAACAATGATGGAAATTTAAAATGTTTGGGAATATTACATGGTGAGGAATCATGGAATCATAGACTCATAAGTCTGTCATGTACATGTTTACTCAGAAGGTAATCCCATTGTTGTTGTAGTGTGCCTTCAATTCATTTCTGATTTAGGGTGACCCTAAGGCGAATCCATCACAGGGATTTTCTTGGGAAGATTTGCCTGCCTCTGAGGGTAAGAGAGTGTGACTTGTCCAAGATCACCCAGTGGGTTTCTATGGCTGAACAGGGAGTCGAACCCTGATGTCCAGAGTCATAGCCCAATGCTCAAACTAATACACCACTCTGGCTCCCATTAGTGAGACTTACGTCTAAGGCATATTGTCTGTTTGTTCATAATGTTAAGTCCTGGTCACCTGTCACCACAAAGAGTAGCCAGAAGTACAGAAACTCAAACCCAAGTGAGGGTTCAATTTCAGGACAGAGACATGGGAATGCATGTGAGTCTGCCCCTGAATGTCAGCACACACTTAAAAGTGTGGTCTGAAGTGAGCTCTGTAACAACATTTGGTCTTATCATGGTTT
Source organism: Sceloporus undulatus (assembly GCF_019175285.1). Classification (NCBI taxonomy): domain Eukaryota; kingdom Metazoa; phylum Chordata; class Lepidosauria; order Squamata; family Phrynosomatidae; genus Sceloporus; species Sceloporus undulatus. The sequence continues at coordinate 271,312,244 of NC_056524.1, forward strand.
CCATTCACAGGAGCGCTCACTCAAGCTTCACGGTCAACTTCTCCAAGACTGAGCTTGCTCTGGGTGTATAGTGATGTCTGGGGGTTGCTGCTTACATGAATGCTCCATTCTCTCCAGTGTTAACCCTAGGTATGAGCAGGCAAAACCTTGCACAGGACTAAATCATGAGCTTGGTTGGTTATGTAAATCAGGGCTTATTGTGTTCCTTACAAACCAGGATCACAAACAAGAGTTTCTTCTTGGTTTATGGATGTAGCCTTTTTTGAGAGCAACAAATCGGGATTTCTGGTTCAGAGAACACACTAAACTTTTGATTTCTGGTTAGTTTAGCCCCTCTTGCAAAATGGGAACAAATGTAGCTGATTCACAGTTGTGATTCATACACAATTGTGTATGAATATAGTCTTTCTGTGCCTGCATTGCATCCTAAATAAGGAGAAAATAGTTCCACTTGCACAGACCTTTCCAGCAGTTGTGAGTCCTCAAGTAATTATGTGATAGAATGATAACACAAACATGCCCTTAGTGTGCATCCTGTTTGGCTTTTCCCTTCCCTTGAACACACTCTGTGGTTTCCAAGCTGTTGCAGGTTGCATCAGGCCAGGAGTGCTGATGTTCCATGTTTTGAGGTCTGCCTATTTGAAATTTCAGTTGATTCGGCCTCAATGCAAACATTAAAGGTTCTGCTGAGGAAAACGGAGAAAGGCCAGCAAGCCTGAGACAAAGCTGAGTGTTGCCCATTGTTTCCTAAGTAACTGTTGCAAGGCCATAGAGTCATCTGGGCTGAATCAGTGTTACCCATCGTTGAGAATTAGGTGTGATAAATTGGTGCTTTAATGAAATTGCAGGGCAGTGTGAGAAAGAGTGTCGATTGTCCCCTATCCGGTAGCTGCTCCTGATGAATGGAAAGAAGCGATGAATGACCTTTTGCAGAAATGCTGCCTTTGGAGAAAAGATAACAATGGCTGGCAACTAAACAGCACAACAAAAGCTGGTATCACTTCTGATTTGAGCCAGCTCTTACTCTCCCATTGTGCGAAATCTGTTTAAGTGTAAAGCTGATGGATGCTAGTGTTCTTCCCTGGGATTCTTATCATATCTTCCCTTGCCTATTCTAAACACTATCTCTGAAGACACAGGACTTTTAAATTGGAGGCTGGAATTGCTTTGCTATTGCCAGTTATCAGCTCATTGGGGGAATAGATGACACCAAATTAGGAGGAATAGCTAATACTCCAGAGGACAGGATCAAAATTCAAAATGACCTGAATAGACTAGAAAGCTGGGCCAAAGCTAACAAAATGAAATTCAACAGAGATAAATGTAAGGTACTGCACTTAGGGTGGAAAAATGAAATGTACAGATATAGGATGGGGGACACCTAGCTGAATGAAACTATGTATGGCCCGTTCCGTTCTCTGCCTGAGAATTCTAAATACCCCTCCTTAAAACTGCCAATCCCAGAATGCAACAGGAGGCAGCTAGAGCAGTCAAAGTGGAATAGTAGCACTATAAGAGTATAGTGTGATAAACATCTATGATTCTATGATTCTACTTCAGGAAAGGCTTGTAATTTTTCTTAGATGAGAAGAATTCTCAGGAGAAATTTTGATAATCCTGTTAAGTAGGAAGAAGAGAATCTTCTTACTACTGGGCAGCGTTTGATAGTCAGAAAATGCAAGCATATGCATTCATCTTTAATGGGGGAAATCCAAACAAGAATAATTTCATAATACCTATATTAAGATCTGCTAAAGTCACAAAGCAGTCAGCTAACTTCTAAGGTTTTTCATCTCCTTTCTCCCCCCTTTTTTTTTTTTTTGTTTGTTTAACTGAGTTCTGTGAAATCTAAAGACTACCCCACTGTTTTTTAATGGGTTAGTCTTACTGAAGATGCCTTCAGGCCTCACTTCCAACCAGTGAACAGTTTTAAGGACTCAGCACCTAAACAGAATTCAGTATCCTAAGAAGCAGGTCCTTGGGGACTTAAGTCATATCTGTATTATGAAGTTTGTTTACAGACAGAGAGACAGGTGTGTGTGTGTGTGTGTGTGTGTGTGTGTGTAGGCTGAGAAGAAATGGGTTCACAACATTAATATTCAAAATGGATTCCTGTTCCCCATCAGGTGTTGCCATAGCATGATAAGAAATTATACAGAGCGTAAAGTTGGCATTCTCTTTCCTTTTTTGGACTCCATTCAAGCACATACTTGGCTAGAAGCTGCAGACCTAGCTGGATTTTTTGGTTCACTCTCTAGTCTAAGTTAACACATTCCTTGGGAAGTTGTCTCTGCCTGTTAACTGTGCTTTCTTAGACCATCCCAGGTGCCATTAAAGCACATCATCAGAAAGTTACTCTCCTTCAGTTGCCAAATGCTGCTAGACCAGATGCATGAGTATTTATGGCATGTTGCAGTAGTGCTTTGAGTGTTGCCCTAGGATTCCAGAAGACCTGGTTTCAGATCTTTGCTGTCCCATGGAAACCCACTGGGTGAATTTGGGCAAATCCCACTCTCTCACCCTTAGAGGAAGACAGTGGAAAACCTCCTCTGAATAAATCTTGCCAGGAAGACAATGATAGAATTGCCATATGTTGACTTAAAGACATGTAACAACACCTCATAATCCAATCCAGTGTAGTAGTAGTAGTAGTAGTAGTAATAATAATAATAATTATTATTATTATTATTCCGCTTAATCTCAGGGAATCCAAGTGGATTACAGCAGTAAAATAACATACAATTAAAAGAGAAATGCATTAAAAATTCCATAATCCCCCCCCAAATCCCCCCTCCACCCTCACATAAAAACATAATCAAGTCCTAAAAAGAGATTAAACTGAAAAAAGAGTTAAAACATTAGTATACAATATACTAAAATGGTGTAAATATTTTCAGGGTCCAGGTAGGGTAAAAGATAAAAGATGGAGGATAAAGGGAGAGAGGGGGGATGCAGGTCAGCAAGGGTATTCTAATCTGGAAAGGCCTGCCGAAAGAGATCCATCTTAATAGCCTTCTTGAAGGTATCCAAGGTGGTGATCTGACGGATTTCGTCCGGCAAGTTGTTCCAGAGTCTAGGAGCGACTGATGAAAAGGATCTCTGGGTCACTGCAGTAAGTCTAGTCCTCTTAGGTTGGAGCAGATTCTTCCCAGCGGAACGAAGAGTGCAGGGTGGATTATATGGGAGAAGGCACTCCCGCAAGAAGTCAGGACCCAAGCCATCTAGGGCTTTAAAGGTTAAAACCAACACCGTGTATCTTGCGCGGAAGCTAATAGGCAGCCAGTGAAGGGATTTTAAAACTGGTGTACATTCACCCACATAGTATTAGGGCTGATTTTATTGTCCTTTCTATCGCTTCATAGTTTTGTTTGTAATAAATTATGATTCTGTTCCATAATATCGTGAAACATTGTTGTTTGTTGTTAACTGCCCTTGAGTCTTTCCCGACTCACGGTGACCCTGTGGATGAGATGTCTCTAGAGTCACTTGTCCTCCACTGCTCTGCTGAGGTCCTGCAGGCTCTGGCCTGTGGCCTCTGATTGAGTCCATCTATCTGGCATGTGGTTTTTCCATCTTTCTACCTTTCCTAGCATTGTTGTCTTTTCCAGTGATTCATGCCTTCTCATCATGTGGCCAAAGTAAGACAGCCTCAATTTGATCATCTTGGCTTTCAGGGAGATTTCAAGCTTGATTTGTTGAAGGACCCATTTGTTGGTCTTTTTGGCTGTCCAGAGGAATATATTCCATTATCAATTTCAGGTCTGGGGAATAAATAAGGATATCATCCAAGTACACCAGCACCCCATCGTACAACAGGTCCTGCAGTACTTCGTGTATCAGCTGCATAAAACAAGAAGGTCCTCCAGAAAGTCCAAAAGGGAGGACTAAGTACTCAAAAGCCCCTAAGGGGCAATGGAAGGCTGTTTTGTACTCATCCCCTTCTTTAATCCTTACTCGAAAGTAAGCATCCCTCAAGTCCAACTTGGTGAAAACTTTCCCTGTCGCCAACCTGCTCAGCATGTCCTTCATTAATGGCAGAGGGTTTTTGCTACACGTGCTGATAGCATTCAGATTTTTATAGTCTGTTACCAATCGAAGGGTCCCATCTTTCTTTTCTCTAAAGAACACCGGTGCCCCAAACGGAGACTTGGAGGGGCGAATAAAGCCTCTAGCCAAATTCTTATTGATGAACTCCTTCAATGTCTCCATCTCCCTAGGAGTCATTGAGTACAGTTTAGGTTTGGGGAGCGGGGCCCCGGGTGTCAATTCTATAGCACAGTCCGTGTCCCGGTGGGGCGGCAGGAGGTCACATTCCTTTTCCTCAAACACCGCCCCCAAGTCCTGGTAGACCCATGGAAATTTCCCCATCTCCTGAAGCTGGTTGACGACCGCTTTTGGGAAAGGGCCATATACAGTCACCGCTGTGGCTCGGTTGGGTTCCCTCCCCAGGGTTCCCGACAAAGCCACATGTTTGCTACACCCAGGGTCGTTGAACACCAACTGTTTTGTTCTCCAATTGATGTATGGGTTGTGAAAGGCTAGCCAGTCTATTCCCAACACTAGATCACAACCCCTGGTAGGACCCACCACAAACCGGATGGATTCCCAGTGTCCTGCAATCTGTAGAGTAAGTCTCTCCGTCTGGTGGCTGCTGGGTTTTCCCCCCATGACTGTCCCATCCATCTGCAGGAAAGGGATTGTCTCTGGCAAAGGCTCCAGTTTAATCTGGAGAGCTTGCACCAGTCTCTCACTGATCAGACATCGGGTGCATCCCGAGTCTAGAGCCGCCAACATGGGCTCGGTAGTCCCTTTTATTTTATGTCCCAATTTAACTTCAAGGTAATATATGGAAACCCCTCCACTCACCAAGTCCGGGATGTCATTGTCCGGAGCTGGTACAGCTGGGCAACTGTCATCGGCACCTGCCGGCGCGGCCGCCTGGCCGGCTGCCCCTTTCCCTGACCCTCCGGAGCCGGTTGCTGCCGCCTTGGTCACCTTTTTGACTGTGGCCCTCTCCGGACAGGCAGCAATCAGGTGGCCCTTCTTTCCACATGCCAAACAGAGGCCAAGTTTCATCCGGCGTTGTTTCTCCACCTCCGCCGTAGTCTTGGGTTTGCCCTCTCGTCCTGGAGCCGCTGCCGCCTTCCCTTGCTGGAAAGCCGCCCGCTGCTTGGCCAGCTTGATCCGCTCCCTGGTAGCCTCCGCCTCCCCAGCACAACGAATCCAGTCTTGGAGGTCCGTGGGCGACTCCTTCATCAGGATCCACTCCAGCAGTTCTGCGCGGAGCCCATCCTGGAACTGGCGCGTCATCATCGCGTCCGGATAGTCCGTAATATTGGATGCCACCCTCCGGAACTCCATCACGTACTCGGCCACCGATCTGCTTCCCTGCTGCAAGGTGGCGAACTTGGCTTTCGCCCGATCCACGCGGAATGGGTCCTCGAACCTTGCACGAAGAGCCGTCATGAAGGCATCCAGGGACCGCAGCTCAGGAGCCCCACAATCATACAGCTGCACCAACCACTGAGCCGCTTGGCCCTCCAGTCGGCCGGCCACACATCTCACCTTCTCGGCTTCATCCGGGAAGTAGTCCCCTCTCGCCCGCATGTGTCCCGCCACCTGCGCGAGGAAGAAGGGAAGCTGCTCCGGGTCTCCGTTAAACTTAGCCTCCAGCTTACCAGCCAGCAGCTCCCGCAGTGCCTCTGCTTCCCCACGGTGACTGCGTGCGGTTCCTCCCGCTCCTCGCCGACGAGAGGGCGGCCTGGAGCCCTGGACATCTTCGTCCTCCTCCTCCGAGTCGGAGTCCTCCTCCAGGTCCAGCCGACGGGCTGCCCTGGCGGCGGTGGCTACGGGTGCCTTCCGGGCCTCCTGGCTCGGTTTCTTCCCTTCTTTGGGCATCAGGGTTGCCATCATCTCCTTCAGTTGGCGGAGGTCGTCCTTGACTCCTGCCACCTCCTCCGCTAAGTCCTCAGCTCCGGGGCTTTGCCACATAGCTTCCCCCAAGCCTTGGTCCCAGGCCGTCAATCTGCCAGCCCGGCGCCGGTGTCTTCCGGTCCCTGCTGGCAAATACCACCAGTCCTCTGGTTGTTCCTCAGCGCCGGTCCCGGTCTTGGGCCTGGCTCCCTGGCGTCCCTCGACGCCACCTTTTCCCTCAGTCCCGAGGGCCTCGGTTTCCTTCACCACCTCGATCTCCAGGTCGGATGGGTCAACTTGCACCTTCACCTCGGTCATGATGACAAAGAGATTACAGCAAGAGTTCACTAACTGTAAGATCCAACAACCTTCACCAATAATCTCCAACAGCAACTTGCTTAAAAGCAGTGAAGTTTATTGAGATATGAATGAAAGTGATCAGACAGACTTTTTAGTGAACTCTGAAAAGCAAATCTCAAGCCTCAAGTTAAAAGCACTCCTGGCTGGCCCCCACCTTTTTTACTCTCCCGCCTTCTACTCCCCACACCTCTCCCTCCTGTTTGCTTCCCAGGCTAGAGAAAGCAGGGTGACCTTGGAGAAGCTCTGCAGATGTCTCTTACTAATTAAACAGTGCATTCCAGACCTATGCAATTATCCCGCCAAAGCATCCCAACCCCCATAGCAAAGCAAGCTGGCAGACTACAATTTTAAGCCATTACAACAATATGAACAGTAACTACAGTGGATGGGAATATTGATTAGTTATTGGCTTTGGAGTTCTGACACTACCCATCTGCATTGTACTGTGGAGAAAGCCAATAGAGGCAAGGAGCTGGGCTTGGCATACCTGTTGATTGCCCTGTCCAGTGATTCACAGTGCCTCCCTTGTTCTGTTCATACCTCAAGCCAGAGAGGCTGCTTTAAATCATTCATTGTTTGGTTTAGCCAGCCAAAGTAGGTCTGCTGGGGTTGGCACTGAAGGCTTCTTTTCTGCTTAGCAAGCCACTGTTACTGCTGGTGGAGAGAACGGAACATCTGTCATTGGGTGCATCTGTTTCACTGCAGCCCTCCTTCCTTCAGCCAGACAAGCCATGTGTGTCACCAGTGAAATGACCCTGTATTGGGGTCACCCATATGAACCGCTCATGTTGCTTTGTTTTCCAACCCATTCAGGAAATGGAAGACATTCTGCGCTGCTACATCGAGGAAGGAAACGCCGATATGATCCAGCAGATTGAGTTCATTATCAAGCAACTTAAATCAGGTCAGAGGGACACCACAGTTATTATCTGGGCTGCAAATCATTAAGAGAAAATACTTAGAATGCTTGTGCTGCTCTGAAGTAAAGGATAAGAAGAAGTGGAAGTTTCAAACTGAGGAGTATCCATGTTCCAGGGTCAATTCATGGAGCCCTTTTACAGTTACATTCTGACCATGTTTACTTAGAAAGAAGCTCCACTGATTTTGTTTGAACTAGTAAGTCTGGACAGCATTTCTCTAACTGTGTTTATTTAATGATAAACCCCATTGAGTTCAGTGGTACTTACCTTCCAAGACTGCAGTTTTGCTGCCTAATCCTGTGTTTCATCATAGGTAAGTCATACTTAATTCAGTTGAACATAGTTCTAGATAAGCACTCTGAGGCTAGCAGCCTAAAGTTTGTGGATTCCATTTCTGCAGCTTTGCAGCCCATCTTGAGGCAATTGTCTCATTGTGTTGTGACATGGTTGGTGTGCCATTCCCTTCTTATTGAGCACATCTCTGCTATCCCAATTTTGAAAATTTTGCAATAGGGTGCCTGAATACTGCAGTCTGGTTTCAACCGAAATAGCTACACAACCACTCCGCTGTGAAGTGAACACCATTGTGTCCCTAGAATCCACCTTGTGGCAGCTTGCTTTTGGCAAAGGTGATGAAAGTCACTGGGCCAAATGCACTGGGGCTGAGATAGGAAAACATCCACTCAATGTCATGCCCATAAACAGCAAGGATGTCAGTAAGGATTCAGTCAGTTTAAAAAAATGTCTTTTGGGTGTGGGGGAAGCATAGATTAAATGTAATGAACTGGATGCAAACTGCCCTACAGTGGACCCAGTGAACTCAAGCCCATGTAAGTCAGTGGGTAATGATGTGCACACACCTGTGTCAGTGTGCCCATGGGTGCACACTGCCATTGGCTAATACGAGGCTGGGTGATCTGTGGGAACTCCAGTCTGTGGATGGCTAGCCTGCCAGTAGGGTGGGCTCACTGTACTTAGTTTCTCTCATTTATGTCTTTTAGATGAGCCTCTGGATGATAGTGCTGAGTCTGATGATGAGGAAAAAGAAGATAACAATGAAGTGAGTGTTGAAAACTAGCCACAGAAAAGTCTATAGATTATTTGTTTATTTTATTAATTTATGTTGTGTGTTTTCCCCAATAATGAGGCATAGGGTGGTATACAAGTTATTACAAAAAGTACAGATTAAAAACTACACAATGACATCAGTGAAAAGTATAAATAGTAAAGTTAATTGAAAAGCAATTAAAATTGCCTGCAAAAACGCATTAAAAGACCATATTAAAAAAATTAACAAAGCAACACAGCACATCATTGAAAGCTCATCACAGTCAGTTTCTAAAAGCTTGATGGAATGAGAATGTTTCTACTTGCCAGTAGAAGAAGAGCAAGGAGGAAGCCATCCTACCCGCCTTAGGGAGGGAGTTCCACAGCACTGTTATTTTTTCTCTTTGTAAGCCTCTCTACACAAGGAGCTCAGAGTGACATTGATGAGAGTGGGTTACTTTGTCCTGAAATTTTCCTTCTTAGCCAATCCATGATATATTTTTGCCAAACCCTCTCCTGAGCCACCCTCTTGTTGAGCCTCTAAAATACACCATACGCTACATGTGTATGTGCCTTCAAGTCATCTGTTGACATACAGCAACCCCATTAATTTCATAGGATTTTCTTAGGCAAAGAATATTCAGGGGTGGTTTTGCTAGTTCCTTCCTTTGAAATACAGCCCGTGGTGTCCATGTACTAAACAGGGCTGACCCTGCTTAGATTCCAAGATCAGTCAGAATCTGACGTAGGATATTTGGGCCAGAAACACACCTCAGTCAGGAAAATCTCCAGCTTCTCCCTCCAGCTCTAATTTTGGACTTGGAAGGGGGGAATTATGCTCTGAGTAGGAGCCAGAGCAACCAGGACATGGGGGGAAAATCTACTTCAAGTAAGAGGCAGACTGGCTAGATGATTCTGGGAGTTTCAATCCAAAGTAATTAAAATTTCTAAGCTCTGCAGATGGCACATGCAGAACCAAAAGAAATCTACTAAGACTGGAAAAGGATGGAAGATTCATCCCCTCTCCTCTCTAGCTAAAAGGTTTGGAGAAAGCCTTGACCCCATCTAAACTGTCTTGGGGAAGAGGGTGCCAGAGCCTGGGCACAGCTGGTAAGAAAGCCCTTTCCTCTGTTCCCATCTAATAGACCTGTGAGTTTGGTGGGCCTCCCCAAAAGATCTCAGAAATGGGCAGGCTTATGTGGGAGAGTATATTCCTTCAGATAACCTGGACCGATCTGTTTATAGTCTTATAGCCTATAACAGATCACCAGCACTTTGGATTGTTTCTGGAAATGGATCAGCAGCCAGTGCTTACAGGGAGTTGTGTCCTCCCTGTAGGCAGACCCAGTTTAATAATCTTGCTGTAGCTCTTTGGCCCAGTTGAAGTTCCTGAACACTCTTTAAAGGCAGACCGGTGTTGAATGTGTTACAGTAATCTGGATGGGATGCAACTAAGGCATGTGTCATCGTGGATAGATCTGACATCTCTAGGAACAGGCAGACCTGGCACAGAAGCCTTAACTCTTCAAAGATACTCCAGACCACCACTGAGGCCTGAGCTTCCAGGGTCAGAGACGAATCTAGGAGCACACCCAAGCTGCGAATCTGTGTCTACAGAGGGAGTGTAATCCTGTCTAGTAGAGGCAGAATCTCTATTCCCTGATCCTTTAGAACATTTCCACCTCACCTTTCATTCCAGCAGTTTCAGGGGGGCATACAAAAGACAATAATTGTATAATTTTCATCCCCTGAAAATTCATAACCACATAACCTTGCATCCCCTTATCCCCTAGCTGATTAATTGGAGGCTAATGGAGAGCATGCCCCCTCCCCTTTAAATCTTCACTCTTTGGCCCATTAGCATTTGATGTGGAGTGTTCTTTCTAATAGGGAAGGGAAAAGCAGCCTACCTGCAGCTCCTTCTCTTCTGGTTGATGGATGGGGCCAGACTGGTCTCCCCATCCCTCATCCCTCTTTCTGTGGCATTTGTCTTGAGAAGCAGGGTGGGAGTAGCAATGCCTCTCCTAGTTCCCTTTATCAAGAGCAGAAACTAGGTTATGCTTCTCTTCTTCTCTGTGCTTTAACAGTTTGACTGACATGTCTGCAGCAATCACTGGTGTGTGTGTCTTAGTGCAACAGCAGAGATGGGGAATTCTGGGAAATATACTGGGATAAAAAGGGTGCAAAGATGTGGCCTTGAAAGAGCAGTTTGTGAAAAGTGGGCCTCATGCTCAGTGACATGGAAAAAGGGGACTTCTGTGGTCTATTTAAAGGGAAGCTTTAAAAGAGTGCTAGGAATAAACCTGGCTGTAGTCATATGACTTTGGGCAGCATCCAGCAAGAAGGTCCTCCTTGTGCAGGTCTCTGTGCAGTCAACAGGAGATGTGTAAGAGTCTATGCTTATGTCACATTTCAAGTTATAGAGGACCTTTCATCCACTGAGACAGAAAGGAAGCCAATTCTCACCTTTTTAGTTTAAGATCCTCTGCCAGTTGAAGTGGACAGAAGACTTTTTAGCACATCACCTGTTGAAAAAACAGTACTTCTTTGTGGTCTCTGCACCTCACACAAATGGGTTATGCTCAGTGCAGAGACTACAACCAGTAAGTTCTAAAGCTGGATAGCTTTGTGTGAACCCTCCCAAAAGAAAATTGAAAGAGAATGTAATACAGTCAGTCCTCCACATTCGCGGATTTCAGATTTGAGATTTTGACTATTCGAGACTTTGCTTAATAAGGTCAACCTCTTCACCCCTGTCCTCCTCACCCTTCCTCCCATCCAGCCAAAGCCAATATTGTACATTCCCCTGCTTTGCCAGTCTTTGCATCCTCCTCACTTCCAAAGACCTTCCCTTTGAATCCAATGTTTGCAGCCACCCTGAGAGAATCCAACTCCCCTCCTCTTCCTCTTCCTCTCTCCCAGCCAGACAAAAGCAACACTGTACCTTCCCTTTGTGGTGATGGCTGCAAACATCAGATTCACAGTGAAAAGACTTTTGAAATGAGGAAAATGCAGTTGTCAAAATGGGGAAGATACGGCGTTGCTTTTGTCTGGCCGAGCAGAATGGGGCGGAGGAGAGAAGGTGGATTCTTTGCAGCTGTGAGTGCTAACATCAGATTGATAGTGGAGGCACTTTGGAAATGTGGGGGAAGCTATGTGTTTCAAGGTTGCAAAGAGAGTTATGGGTAGTGCTCTTGGTGGGAGCAGACTCTTTATCATTCATGTGAGAGGAGGCTAATATATTCCTGATTTTTCCACATTTATGAGAGTTCTTGGTCCCTAACCCCCGCAAATGTGGTGGGGTGACTAGAATTAGAATCAGAATTAAAAGAGAAGAGAAAGAAAAAGATGAAATGAAGAGGAGGCTACTCAGCACTGAGAACAACTGATCAGTGTTATACTCTTGGGGGATGGAAAGAAACTGAGGAGAGAATAGCTTTGGCAGTTTTGTGCATTTGTGGGACAGGAGTCGCAGGTGCAAAACACATTTGTGTCATTGCACAGATGACCACCTGAAAAATCACAGTTGCTTGTAAGCAACCTCTTCTTTTCCTGGTTCTGCCTTTTTGTTGACATAAAGCTGATAGTTCTTCAAGCATACAAAGGTGATTGAATCTGGTCCATGTTCATTATTTATTTTGGCTGACTGTGATTTCTAGACAAAGGGGTTTGGTAGGCTTTTGGAGTACTACAAAAACCTGCAGATCCTCTTTGAGCGTAATCTGTATTGGATAGGGAAACACAGAATTGGATATGTGTACCTGAAGTAACACTAGTTGACCTTGAGTAAGTCAAACTCTCTTTCAGCCTTAGAGGAAGTCAGTAGGAAACCTCCTCTCAATAAACCTTGCCATACAAACTTAGGATAGGTTCTCTAAAGTCAGAGTTGGCTTGAAGGGCCATAACACCAAACTGAGGGTGAAAGGCAAAGATCTAGCATCTCAGTTTGCTGTGTTCTGTACTCAGTAAGGCTGTGAAATTCATTTCCTAGGTACATCTTTTAACACCACAGAATAAATTTCCTTCCTCTTTGGACAAAGTCTGAGAGCATTTCCTCTAGGTGGGGAAACACTTATCTGCAGTTGATGAGTTATTACAAACTATACAACTTGTGCAGAATTTCATTCAAGTTTTGAAGTGCTGTTTAGTTTCACATAAGCTTAATACCAGGAAACACCTGATGGCAGGTTGCCAGCTCATGTCAAACAACTTACGCTCTAAGCTCTTCCTTTACATTTTGTTCTCAAAGTTTGTCCTTGTATTACTTATAATCCCGTGAAGGACTTTGGATGCTGAGTGAGAGTGATTCCTCTCCCTCTGGACCATGCTTTGTGGGTGAGAAGGATTTGAAACCAAATACTCTCTGAATCCCCAGGTTGGCTATTCCCAGGTGATTTGCTACTAGTGTATTGAGGATCTTCTGACCTTTACCCTACCTTTCTCACTGAACAAAATGGATGGATGACAGGATGGATGGGATCCCATGGGATCTTGGGCTATATGTATCTATTTTCTCTTACTCTCTTACATTATTTTAAAGAGTAAGTAGTATTTCTTTAGCCCAAGCCCATCACAAGCACAGCCTTGAAAATTTACTTTGTTGGACTACAACTCTTAGGATCCCCCAGTTAACATGACTACTAGCCAAGAAATAAATTGAGTGATGAAAGATAGAGAATGATATAATAGAAAGTACAAACCTTGGAGAAAATAAAAGATAAAAGGTAGTTGGTTGGTTGATTGATTGAGAGCCTTGGATAGGTTAGGGGGGATTCAAAGTTAGCCTTGATGCAGAATTACCAGTACTGTTTTCTCTGTCCACTTTATTATTATTTTTTGTCTCGACAAAATATTTCCACTTTCACCTTATATCATACAATGTATATTTTAATAAAATGTTAACAGTAATAGTTTTTTGTGGGTTTTTGGGGCTATGTGGCCATGTTCTAGAAGGGTTTCTTCCTGACATTTCGCCAGCATCTCTGGCTGGCATATTCAGAGAAGCTATGGATGCCAGCCATGAAAATGCCAGCCACAGATGCTGGTGAAACGTCAGGAAGAAACCCTTCTAGAACATGGCCACATAGCCCAAAACCCCCCCAAAAAACTATGGATGCCGGCCATGAAAGCCTTCGACTTCACATTAACAGTATTAATTTCAAAATTGTAAATCACTATAATAGTAACTGCATTTGTATTGCAGTTACAGATGGGTAACCTAAGAGTTATGCATCTGTAGCTGCTGCATATTCACTATTTCTACATAGATCATGGCATTATTACTACAATTGTAAATGCCCTCACAAACCTATTTTACCAAGCATCAGCTGCATTGGGTGAAGGAGGTCTGTCCTACTGGCAATTGGGATGAAGCGATTGATGTTTCCACCCTTCTTCCATGATCAAGGGAGGCTGTGACAGAAGCAGGGTCTCTGTTGCAATTCCTCATCATGACTTGCTCACTTGTGCATAGGGGGTGGAAATGTCTACCCATATCCCGATCACCAGCAGGAGAGGCCTCTTTCACCCAATGTGGCTGATGCCTGGTAAACTAAGGTGTGTTACAGAGCGCCCAAGAAGGGCGCTCTGCCACCGCTGCCATTTGCTACGTCTGGGAACCACAGCAGCCAAACCGCGCGGTTCCCAGGCGCAGCAAGAAAGAAGCACCGAAATGGCGCTTCTTTCTGCGACCCGGAAGTGGTGCCACGAGGCGCTAGTCCGGACGCTATGTGTCCGCGACACATAGCCGAAATGGCGCTTCTTTCTGCGACCCGGAAGTGGTGCCACGAGGCGCTAGTCCGGACGCTATGTGTCCAATACGTCAAAATGGCGGTCCCCATGTGGACGGGTGCCACCATTTTGTACGGACTCAGTCTGTATTAGGGCTGAGGGGCGTCCGGAAGGGACACCCCTTCTCAATTCTAACATGTCCCTTCCTAACCCTAATATGCCCCTTCGGCGTGTCTGTGACACGCCCATGTTTAGATGTTAATCTTAAAGGTGCTGCCACATTTCTTTCTCTCCCTCCCCTTTCTTTCTTCCTTTTTATCTCAGAGAAAGTAGTAGTAAATAAAAGGGGCTTTGGGGATCATTTGAAGGCATGCAGTGATGGGGCCAGGCATTCCTCAGATTGATTAATAAAAGTACACTCATCCCTCCATAGTTGTGGTTTTGATATTTGCGGATTTGATTGTTCACGGATTTGATTATATATGTTCTCTCGAGGAATCTCTAGCTCCTCCACTGCAACTCTGTTGTCAACTTTAACTAACAGTTACACTGAAAGACCTAGAGATGCCTAGAGAGAATACTCTACTAGGCATTTGTATCTCCTCCAGTGCAGTTCTGTGGTCAGTGTCTGTCGGACGTTGACCACAGAGTTGCACTGGAGGAGCTAGAGATTCCTAGAGAGGTGTCCTCTCAGGTAAAACATGGCATTTTTGTTATTTGCGTCTATTATTATTATTATTAACCTTTATTTATAAAACACTGTAAATTTACACAGCACTGTACATACAATCTTTTTAATTGGACGGTTCCCTGCCCTCAGGCTTACAATCTAAAAAGACACGACACAAAGGGAGTGGTGGTGAGGAAGGGGCCTCTCTAGTAGGATAATACATATAAAATACATAGCAATACAGGAAATGATTCAATAAAACAGACAACAAAAGAACATAAAATTTTCCATATTCACGGGGTTCTTATGCCCCTAAATAGGGAGGGAGAAGTGTATAGTGTCTAGATCGAAGGAAGTAATAGTGCCACTGTATTCTGCTTTTGTCAGGCCTCACCTGCAATACTGTGTCCAGTTCTGGGCAAAACAGTTCAAAAAGGATGTTGACAAATTGGAGCGTGTCCAAAGGAGGACCACCAAAATGGTAAAGGATCTGGAAACCATGCCTTATGAGGAAAGATCTAGGGAGCTGGAGATTTTTAGCCTGGAGAAGAGACGGTTAAGGGGTGATATGATAGCCCTGTTTAAATATTTGAAGGGGTGTCACATTGAGGATGGAGCAAGCTTTTTTTTCTGCTGCTCCAAAGACTAAAACATAGAACAATGGATGCAAGGTCCAGGAAAGGAGATTCCACCTCAACATTAGTAGGAACCTCTTTGTCAGTGGAACATACTCTCTTGGAGTGTGTTGGAGTCTTCTTCCTTGGAAATCTTTAAACTGAGGTTGGATGGCCATCTGTTGGGGATGCTTTGATTATGATTTCCTGCATGCCAGAAGGGAGTTCAGATAGATGGCCCTTGTGGTATCTTCCAATTCTATGATTCTGTGGACCTATTCTTAGTCAGTCATGGAAATCAGGTGGAGTGGAATTAAGAGGAGTGGACAGATAGCAAAGGTTCTCAGAGTGCATACCCATTCTCTGCTGCACCAGAAGATAGGACCAGATCTAATGGTTTTAAGGTACAGGAGGATAGGATTTGATTGAACATTAGGAGGAACTTTTTGACAGTGAGACCAGTTTGGCAATGGAATCTACTGCCTACAGAGGTGATGGTCTCCTCTGGATTGCTTCAAATAGAGACTGGAGAGTTACCTGTTGGGAATGCTGGAGATCCTGCATTGAGCAGGGATTTGGACTTACTTGATCATCCATGAGGCCCCTTTCAGTATGATTCTAAGGTGCATTACAGAGCGCCCAAGAAGGGCGCTCTGCTGCCGCCTCCATTTCCGCTGCCGCGAAGCCTCAGCCTCCAAACGGGGAGGCTTCCCGGCGGTGGAAAAAGAAGCCGCAAAAAGCGGCTTCTTTTCGCACCGCGCTTGTGACGCACGAGTGCGCAAATGGCACACTCTTGACGTCGCAAGGCAAGCGCGACATGCGGACGCTAAGCGTCCAGCACATAAAAATGGCGGCGTTCGTGTGTATAGGGCGCCACCATTTTTACATCCTCGTCACGTGCTAGGGGTGAGGCCAGTATGGACGCTAGGTCCTCAGCCAACCCCTAGCACGTGACGAGGGCGGCGCAAAGGCCCGTGTGGAACAGGCCTATGCATGCAATTTGGCTGCGTTGGGAATGCAAATGGTTAATTAGTGAGTTAGTAACAGCTAATTGGAGCAATCCTCTTCTGTGGCCGTTTGTCTCTGACTGCTATATGTAAGACCAGGGGCTGGCAGTCAGTGGCATGCCCTACTTGTATGTGTTTCAGTGGGGCTGTCATTGTTCATCCAATGTGAAAAGAGTTTCTAGTAGGGACTTTGACAGTGTTTTAGGTGGAACATTTCCTCTAACACACTATCCTTCTGACTCTGCAGGTGTATTTCTTCGATTACAGAATAGGTTTCCAGGTTATTGCAGAATGTTGCTTTCCCCACCTGTTCTGTTTTTTAAAAAAGCAAATAATAATCTGTTGATGCATCTTAAAGGTTGGGAACATTGCTCCTTTGGAATGCAGAAAAGAATTACTTAGCATTTTGAGCTAGGATTGTGAAATAATGACATGTATATGAGAGGGTTTTAGCCTGCTGAAGGAAGTTTCAGGGATTTAGAAGCACCCTGAAGCCATATGCCACCACTCCCGCTCTGTGCTAATGGCTGTCATCAGTAATGGAAAATATGAGTTTCTACCTTTCAACTTTTAGGGGACATTTTAAGGCATTTTTAAAGTAATAGTTGTGTGTCCAAGTGGATACAATGGAATCGAATGGTCACATACAATTTAATCAGTGAACCACATTATTCCCATGCCAGTGTGGCACAGTGGTTTAAGTGTTGGACTGTGACTCTGGAAACTAGGTTCGCTCCCAGCTTGAAAACCCACTGGGTGTCCTTGGGCAGATCACACACTCTCAGCCTCAGAGGAAGGTAATGGCAAACCTCTTCTGAACAAATCTTGCAGAGAAAACCTTGTGATAGCTTCCTGTTAGGGTCACCATAAGTCGGAAATGACTTGAAAGCACACAGCAATAACAACAACTTCTGAAACTTAACTTCAAACCCAAAATAAAAATAATTCCCAAATATATATCTTTTCCTATTCCAGATGAGTTGTGTTTTTAACCAATTGTTCTAAACTTCAGGTGCCACTTTCCTCCCTCCTAGTTACTGCCAAACAAAAGACTTTCTAATCACAATTATGACAACCAGGGATTTTTCAGAGCTGAAAACAGAAATCCCAAACTGCAGGCGATTTCACTCATTAGCCTGGGGCCACCATCTACCGACATGTTCCCATGCTCATGCCTTATTGAGTTTCCTTAAGTTTCCTCCTTCACCCCACCCTCCATCAAAGAAGGAGACACATAGAGACCTACTGTAATGTTTGATGCCAAGGAATGGATGTCATACTGTTTGCTCGATGCTTGCAATATATAAATAACTTACAAAGTCTGGTGGTAATTTCTTGGGCTAATGCAGCTTAACAAGTTTCAAAGAATGTTTTGTGAGAGCAGTAAGGACTTGAGTTTGAGTCAATGAGAAATTGTTTGGCCGCCTTCCCTCGTCCGCTTCTGCTTTTCCTGTTCTCACAGTGCTTGCTGTTGCAGACAGTCCCTTTGAAAGCTGAGGTGGAGTTGTGCCCTTGCAGTTTGAAGGATAGATTTAAATGTTCCTTTTCATGCAAGAGATTAAACCTGATTAACAGTGATTCTAATGTTCAGAGTTGATCTTTTCTGGCCTTGTGCGTCCTGGAAATGTTGAAATATTTACCCTTAGGGATTGCCTCTTTCCTTTCATCACTTCATCTTAACTGGAGTTGGGCAATCTATGTAGAAGGCGCCATCCCTGCTTTCACTGACTCCACTGAGCCAGCTTGATTATTTACTGGATGTTGTCCATGCCAGCCTGCCAGCCTAGTGGCATTTGGCTCAGACCCTCTGGAGCAGGGGTAGGCAACCTGTGGCCCACGGGCCGAATGTGGCCCGGCAAGGCCTTGGGACCGGCCCCAGCCCGGTCCTGCCGCCGATTGCCACCGGGGCCTTTGGCGTCTCACACGAGGGGCATGGTGGGGCAATTGTCTATAGAAGCCTCAGAAACATGCATTTATCTTAACATTTTTTTAAAAATCAGCAAATTTTTTCGCATGTCCTCCATTTTTTATTTAAAAAGTGCCCTCCATTTGAAAATTTTGTCCTACATTTGTCCCGGTTTATTTATTTATTTAATTTTTTTAAAAATTATTTAATTATTTATTTTTTGGCTTCGGCCCCCCCAGTTGTCTGAGGGACAGCAACCCGGCCCCCGGCTCAAAAGGGTTGCCTACCCCTGCTCTGGAGGCTGTTAATGGAGCAGCATGATGGCCTTGGTTTCCATGCTGCTCATGAGAATATTGGAAAGCCAGTATCCTAAAGCAGTGGTTCTCAGGCTCTGGGGCTGGATCCTGGGGGAGATGGGGCAAAAGTTGCTGGGGGGCGGGGGGAGACATCCATCCTCTTCTACATTGCAAACTTTTTCTCTCCAGGAGGGGAAGAAAAAGACAAGGAGGGCACTCAGAGCAGCTGTGGAGAAGCTCATTACATCATGGGCTATGATGGCCCTATCCCAATCTACCACTACTTCTTCTCCCACCTGTCCCGTCAATGCCCCAGTTTTCAGGATGAGGTGCTGCTGCATGAATATATCCCTGTTTGTTGTTCTTAGGTGCCCTCAAGTCAACCTCGACTCATGGCAACTCTGTGGATGAGACATTTCCAAGATGTCCTGTGTTCCATTGCTCTATTTAGTTCTTGTGGGTTTTTGCGTGTGACCTCCCTACTTTGAGTCTAGCCATCTGGCATGTGGTTTTCCTCTCTTTCTATTACCTTCTACCTTTCCTAGAATTTTTGTCTTTTCTAATGATTCATGCCTTCCTTTGGTGTGACTAGAGTACAACAGCTTCCATCTTAGCTGCCAGGGAGAGCTTAGGCTTGATCTGTTCCAGGACCCATCTGTTTGTCTTTTTGGCCATCCGCAGTATCCTCAGCACTCTTCCCCAGTACCACATCTCAAATGCATTAATTTTCTTATCAACTCTCTTCACTGTCCAGCTTTCAGATCCATACACGGTAATGAGGAATACAATACTCCTGTGTATTCTTGAATATATATGGATGTGCAAATGAAAATACTCACACTAAACAAACAAAATATTTTTATTCATTTACTATATCAAACCAGAGGGGAGTGACATCCACATGTAGCTGTCATGGCCAGCCAAGAGCAGGTCTCGGAGGATGAGGTTCCTCCAGAGCAAGAGGTAATTGAGGCTACACCAGGTGGTAATCCTGCTCTGTCAGAATCCAGCCCTGATCTCCCAGCCCCAGAGGAGGAGGCTCAGCCAGGTCCTAGTGCTGGTGGGATTCCTCTGGTGGTACAGCAGCCTAGTGGTGACTCTGGGGAGGAACCAGGCTTGAAGGTTCCCTCCTATAGACAACGCAGGGCTGAAAGTGCTGGCAGGTGCAGATCCTGGAGAATTGCTGAGAAGCAATTAGCAAATCAGCCTCAGGTAGCACGGGGAAGAGTTTCTCTTACTTAATGAGCAGAGAGATATCAACTCGGTGCTAGAGTTTATTGCATGATCCTTTGGTGTGACTGCTGCCTGCACTGGCTCCCTGTATGTTGACTCCTTGTTGCCTTGACTCTTGACTTTGGATCGGACTGGACTATTGCTACCTTCTGGCTAACCTGACCCTGGACTGGACTGACTATTGTGATCTCTGTTATCCTGACTTTGGCTTGGCTTTTGGTTTGCTTTCTCTCTTTCCCCCTGCAAGGTTTGGGGACTACTTCCAGCTCCATAGTTAATTGCATTCCTTATTGGCGTGTGTCTGTGTGTGCTGGCTGCAGTCCAGGACAGTAGCTGTAAAAGGGATCCAAAGAGCAAAAAACTTGAGAACCACTGTCTTAGAATGATCAGATGGCCAGACCAGGATCAGAGAATTCTGGATTCAAATTGGGATAGTAGGAGGAAACATTAAAGCCAGCCAAGAAGGCGATAGGAGACATCTGTTCTAGATAGTAGAAGTCACTAGACGGTGGTTTTTTGTGGGTTTTTTGGGCTCTGTGGCCATGTTCTAGAAAATTTTCTTCCTGACATTTCGCCAGCATCTGTGGCTGGCATCTTCAGAGAATGCTTTGCTTGGAGAAATGTGGGTGTATATATACTGTGTGAGCCTGGGAATGCAAGAGTGATTTGCATGTGTCTTGTTCTGTGCTGATGGCTGACCTCAGCCTGGGAGGCTAATGCAAAAGAGGATTAGTGTCTGCTAATTGGTTATCATTATCTGCAGAGAAAGCCCTTGACTCTCAATGGTTTCCCATTTGCATTTGCTGAGTCCTTATTTTGCTATTCCTCAGGACTGGTAGCCAAATTTTGTTCATTTTAAAGGTTTCTTCTTTCCGGTAGAAATTATCCAGATGTTTGTGGATCTCAATGGCTTCTCTGTGCATGGTCCAGTGGTCCAGAATTTCAGTGTTTTCAAACAGTATTTTATGCCCAGGATGGTTTGTGGCATGTTCTTCTACTGCTGATTTTTCTGGCTGGCCCAGTCTGCAGTGTCTCTCATGTTCCTTGATTCTTGTTTGCACACTTCACTAGACAGTGTTTTTATGCACACTTCCTAGGATCATAGAGTTGGAAGAGACCGCAAGGGCCATCCAGTCCAATCCCCTGCCATGCAGGAAGTTTAAATCAAAGCATCCCTGACAGATGGTCATCCAGCTTCTGTTTAAAGACCTCCAAAGAAGGAGACTCCACTACACTCCGAGGGAGTTTGTTCCACTGTCAAACAGCCCTGACTGTCAGGAAGTTCTTTCTAATGTTGAGGTGGAATCTCAGGTCCATTCCTGAAAGATCATCTCTCATCTTGGTTAATTATTGATGGGACAGGATCTGTACATCTGTCTTTAGTGTGGCTTTGCTCACTTTGTTGAACAGGACATGGCATAGTGAGGTACAGTCCATAAAACAAAATTGCTTAGATAATATCCACAAGTTAAAGGGCCAGAACTGGAAATGTTGGAATATTTAATTGGCCGATCAGAATGACAAATTTTAAAAAGCAGCGATTGAACGGGAAAGGCATTATGTATCCCATCCCTGAGAAAAAGATGGAGTATTTATTTATTTAGCAAGCGTTTATGCATGCATACATACACACAAACCAACTTGCTCTTCCGGTCTTACATAGAGGGTTCACTTTTGGTAATCCTCCTTTGGAAGTATGCTGTGTATAACAACAAAGGAAGGGGCTTTTGGGGTGGTGTCACCCACTTAAGCAATATTTCTGTCTGACTATTCAAGGACTTATTAAGATGACAGATGGCACAGATCATTTTAAAAGAAGGATCATTCTCCTTCCCCCCCCCTTCCCCCCTTCTTCTTATAAACAGGAGGAGAATGCCTCCTAAGACAATGGTCATTATGGCCTATTAAATTGAGCACTGAACTGAACTGAACTGATGATTCAAATAAGATTTTAGGCAGTTAATATATTTTTTCAAAATGCATCACAGCCCTAGTTAGAACCAGTCCTTAGCATTTTGCAAGTGACATTACAGTGAGAAAATGCAACTATTATCTGAAATGAGATCAGAATATAAATGTGAATGTGGCATGAAGTGTTCCTTGACCAAGATTCCAGTCATATGTGTGGATGTCTGATTAATGTGTTTCCTTGTGATGTGGCTGTTTGGAAGGCCACATTCTTCTAAGGTTGTTTAAGGGAACTCAAGGTGGCCACAGAGCACTGGGCCACTGCCAAATTCTTGCCAAATGAGTGTGGAGAGTTCTTTTCTTAAGAACACTTTCTCTACCTGTTTCTCCCCCATCACACATCCTCCCCACAACCTACATTTTAAGTGTAATAGATATCATGCAAACCACTTGTGCTGAGTCTTAGAGCCTAACCCAGAGTATTTAGTATTTTCCCATTATAATCAGAATTGTCAATTTTTAAAAAATTACACACCATATCAAGTGAAATAGAAAGAGGATTCATTCCATTATGAAAGAAAGAAAAAATGCAACAGGCAGATCCAATGAGGTGCAACCTATATTTAATAAAGTTTTCCAACACATTGTTTCATCTTTGTCAAAGGAAATGTTTCAGGTGTTAAATCTACTAGTGAGATCTAATTCAGTTCAAGTATTTAGAGCTACGAGAGCAAGTCTCGTGTGTGGTTTGAGTGTTGGGCTACCTTCTGGAGATCAGGGTCTGAGACTAGAAAGCTGGGCCAAAGCTAACAAAATGAAATTCAACACTGAGAAATGTTAGGTACTGCACTTAGGGCGGAAAAATGAAATGCTTAGATATAGGATGGGTGACACCTGGCTGAATGAAACTATGTGTGAAATGGATCTGAGAGTCCAAGTAGACCACAAGTTGAACATGAGTCAACAGTGCGACGCAGCAGCTAAAAAGGCCAATGCAATTTTAGGCTGCATCAATAAAAGTATAGTGTCTAGATCAAGAGAAGTAATTGTGCCACTGTATTCTGCTCTGGTCAGGCCCCACCTGGAATACTGTGTCCAGTTCTGGGCGCCACAATTCAAAAAGGACATTGAGAAACTGGAGCGTGTCTAAAGGAGAGCGACCAAAATGGTGAAGGGTCTGGAAGCCATAAAGCCCTATGAGGAATGACTTAGGGAGCTGGGTATGTTTAGCCTGGAGAAAAGAAGGTTAAGAGGTGATATGATAGTCCTGTTTAAATACTTGAAGGGATGTCATATTGAGGAGGGAGCAAGCTTGTTTTCTGCTGCTCCAGAGACTAGGACCTGGAACAATGGATGCAAGCTACAACAAAAGAGATTCCATCTCAACATTTGGAAGAACTTCCTGACAGTCAGGGCTGTTCAACAGTGGAACACACACGGTCTCTTCCAGCTCTTATGATTCTAACCCACTGGGCAACAACCTTGGGCAAGTCTCAGTCTCTCAGCCCCAGAGAATGGCAATGGCCAACCCTCTCTGAAGATACTTGCCAAGAAACCCCTATGTTAGGTTTGCCCTAGGGTCACCATAAGTAAAAAATGATTTAGAGGCACACAATAACAACAAATTTAAATCTACTAATAGTTCAGGTATTAAAATTACACCTTGAGTGACAGGTATGCTCAATCAAAGAATGGCAGGAGATGAAATTCTGTGTCTCAGATTGTTAAATCATCTTTCCTAAGTGAAGATATCAAAAGGAACTGAGAACCATATGTTTGAATTGCCTCCCATTGTGTGTATTACTCCCTTGACCAGATAATTGTTGAAATTGGGATGCTGACCCTTTTCTCTGTTCTCTCATGACAGGAGGAACATAACAGCATGGAAGCTGATCTGGATAAAGATGAAATGTTGCAGCCTCAGCCAGGGGAGCTGACAGGGGAGAAACTTTTGACCACAGAATACTTGGGAGTAAGTACCAGCTCTGTGGCAGCAACAAAGGTGTTTTGGGTTTCATTGTTTGATGTTATACACTGAGCAGGGCCAGGCTGGGAGTTTTCACCCCCCAAAGCCATATGGACCAGAACAAAACCTCAGGAACAACACTCTAGAACTTGGAAAAGATACTTTTGAAAACAACAACTTTTGAAAAAACCCTTAAGCACTACTACTGATAGGGGGATTCTGGGAATTGTGATAAAAATACTATTTTTGATGTCTACATCATAGCCCAGAGCAAATAATCAGCATAGGCTAATGTTAGTTGTCTTTGGAGAAGAATGTCTTGGGACTTCATCTGATACCTATAGAGCAGTTTCAAAGAAAGTCCAGCAGTGGCAAGGCCAGTACCATGTATCATGAATAGCAAGCAATAGCAAGTACATTTCTGTACCGCGTATCAGTGCACTTAAGCACTCCCTAAGCAGTTTACAATGTGTAAGCTAATTGCCCCAAACAATCCGGGTGCTCATATTAGCAACCTCCACGGAAGGATGCAAGCCTGAGTCAAGCTTGAGCCCTTTTGCTGGTATTGAACTTGCAACCTTATGGTTTGTGAGTGAATGGCTGTAGTACAGGCATTTAACTACTGCACCACCACGGCTTCTAACTGCACCATAGAATCATAGAGTTGGAAGAGACCACAAGGGCCATCCAGTCCAACCCCCTGCCATGCAGGAAATCTTAATCAAAGCATTCCCAACAGATGGCCAACCACCAGGGCTCCTAAATATCAGTCTGGTTGAACTGGCAATAGGGGTCATGAGAATTGGAAAGAGAGGATGAATGCCCCGGCCCATGAGAATAAGGCTACATTAAAACTGGTGCAAAACAAACAAGTTATTGTAGAAGGGCATGGCCTGCATTCTGGACAATGCTGACATGGTGACACAGGCTGGGGAAATGACCAAAGGTTTCATTCCTTTCCATTCAGCAGTGATTTTTCTGACTTGTTGAGAGTTGTCCTCTTTAGTTCTCCTTCTTCTCTTTCTTCACACTAGAGCCTGAAGTTTGCAGCCCTTGTGATGTCACCTTAGACTTTCACTACTTCTCTATGCTACATGCAAAAATACTAGCTTACATGTTGTAAACCACTTAGGGAGTGCTTAAGTGCACTCAGCGATATAGAAATATACTTCTTATTGTCATTACTAGGAATCTTTTCTTTAATGCTGTTGCCGCTGTTACTAACACTAAGATGCCACTGCAGCCAGTTTCAACTGCAGGTTTTACAGCTGAAATCAATAGTTGTTTTAGGTAATTCTCTGTATTTTATGCCAACTTTGGTTTTTTTCTTACCAGTATTTTCGCTGTTTGTGAGATGGTAGCTAAATGGAGCAACATGGTTTAGAGGCAATTTACTTCTGAGTACTGGGTGACTTTGGGCAAGTCACATGCTCTCAGCCTCAGGGGAAGTCAATGGCCAACCCCCTCTGAACAAATCTTGCCAAAAAACACCATGACAGGGTCGCCTTAGGGTTGCCATAAATTGGAAGGATTGGAAGGACTATAGACCTACAGTCTTCTGCAAATTTGTTATTTCAGCTGTCTCTTGAGTTGTTTAATGAAAGTTTTATTTTACTCTTTTATGGTATTTGCGTTTTGGTAGTGTCTAGTTACTTTGCCTGTTGTAAACTGTGAGGGCAGAGGTTGCTCTAGAAGTAGTTGGTTTTTGTAGTTACAGAATTTCAGAGTTACAAGAGACCCTAAGGATCATCTAATCTAGCCTCCTGCGAATGCAAGAATCCATACAAATCTGCAAATGCAAACCTCTTCTGAACAAATTTTGCCAAGAAAATCCTATGATAGGATCTGCTCAGGGTCACCACAAGTCAGAAATGAAGGTACACAATGCACACGCAACACACAAATCTGACCAACCACATTGGTCAAGCCATCCAGACTAAATGAAAGTAATCACATCTTGTGAGAGCACAACTCAAGTGTACAGTAGTTGCAAGCTGATGCAGTAGCAAACCAGCCAGCAGGAGCTAGTAAATCACCTCTCAGAGACACTTAGATGCGATCAGTTTTGCCATGGTCAGTTTCTGCAGCCACTCACTCACAAACCACAACGTTATGAGTTCAATCCCAGCCAGGGACTCAGGGCTGACTCAGCCTTGCATCCTTCCGAGGAGGTTGCTAAAATGAGTTCCCAGCTTGTTGGGGTCATTTAGCTTACATGTTGTTAACTGCTTAGGGGGTGCTTAAATGCATTGATAAGCGGTACAGAAATGTACTTGCTATTGCTATTACTCAATTTCCTTAGCAAGATAAGAAGTAAGGTGGTGGGTGAGAAATTATAGCTGCTTATTATTTTTGTGTAACTGTTTGCTTTCAAATATGGCACCTCTATTTACCTTACTAGTACTATTTTTCCCTCTGTCTTCACCTTCTAATTGTAGTTATTTCATCACTATTTTTAAAAAGCAAAGCACAAGCTTTACTGTGTCACACATCCTTTCAACAATTTTCTTTGCATTCCTGCTGAAGCAACACATGCATGCTGCTAGATTATTTCAGAGGGAAAATAATTGTTTTTTGTGGGTTTTTCAGGCTATGTGGCCATGTTCTAGAAGATTTTCTTCCTGACATTTCGCCAGCATCTGTGGCTGGCATCTTCAGAAGCCTTTGACTTCACATTGGAAAATAATTGATCCACCTCTTCTTCCTCTCCACTTCACCTGACTTTTGATAAACTACTACAATGAATGCACTGTATTTCCCATTTCCCCTTAAACTTGTATTGTTATTGTTAACTGCCCTTGAGTTGGCACAAACTCATGGCGGCCCTGTGGATGAGACATCTCCAAGACCCCCTGATCTCCACTCCTCTGTTCAGGTCCTGTAAAATCATGCCCATGACCTCCTTGATTCAGTCCTACCATCTGGCATGTCGTCTTCTGGCATGGTGTGGCCAAAGTACAACATCCTCAATTTGATCATCTTGGCCTCCAAGGAGATTTCAAGCCTGAGCTGTTCAAGGATCCATTTATTTGTCTTTCTGGCTGTCCATGATATTCTCAACACTCTTTTCCAGCACCATATCTCAAACAAGTTGTTTTATTTCTTATACACATTTTTCACCATCCAGAGTAAATTTGTATTACTTCTGATTTCTCCAACTGCATCTTTCACCTTCTTATCTCAGATAATGACCAATACACCTAAAGTAAAGAAGAAGCCAGTTCCCAGCCTCCAGCAGAGTGTTGATGAGCCTTTCCAGAGACCCATGACGCCTGCCTATCACAGAGGAGTGACCTACCCAACGTAAGTCTGAGCAGCCAAAGGGAAAGCTGAAGAATCTGTTTCTTTTATCCACCAAGTCTATTCAAAGTCTTGTAACTCAGGTTCGTAGAAAGATGTTGATGAAATAAAATAATCCAAATTAGACAGGACATTGCCTTTGTTTTATTTTTATTTATTTATTTATTTTAAAAAACCTCAAACAGTTCTGATTTGCAGTTATGGATGCCTGGAATATTAAGGCAAAACTGAGCTAGGAAGTCGGCGTTCAGGGCTGTGTGTCTGTTTTGACTCTAGCAGAATGTGATAGCACTGAGTCTTGAATTCAGTAAAGACAATCAGCTTTCCTCTTTCCGTCTTTTTTAAAAAACTAGTTTTTTTGTGATCTCTGTGACTCTTGGTCCAAAAAGTCTGTATTTCCTCTGGCCTCACATCATTCTATTTGGATGATGCAGGTCAAAACCCCGAGGCCAGGATCAGGCTGGATTTTGGCAGACTGGACACAGATCCAGTGGATCCCAGGGTAAATGGCCCTTAACTCAGGTCAAAATGATCCCGGGTTTGTCATGGAGTTTGCTGGAAACTCTGTAGCAAAGCCCAGCTGTTTGGGCAGCCCCTGCACACCCCTTAACTTTCTACTCAGTTGCTTCTGCTGGGAAGCACCTCATCACCACATCTGACATGGAAATGGGGTGCCTGGTCACATGGGTGCAGCCTGTGCCCTGTTTCTGCATCAGATGCAGTGACAAGGAGTTCTCAGTAAGAGTGACAAGCTTGCATCAGTTGTGGGTCCCCGGGCCATCATGGGGATGGGCTTGTAAACACCTGTCTGTCCCCACACCAGCCCAGGGACTGACCAGAATAGCATGAGTTCAGCCTGTGCTTTCCTGTCCCATCTGCTCAGGTCCTCACACTTAATGGGTTTGTCCTGCACTTGTCTAGAACCCTTTGGAACCTGGAGTTGAGCAAAGCAGTTTGGCAAAAATCCTTCTAGAGTGCACTTCTAGGTGAGATTTCACCTCTGTTGAAATCTCTAGATTCAGAGCTGTGACTAAATACAGTGCACCCTTGCCTTACACAGGGATCCATTCCGGACCCCTCCGCGTAAGGCAAATTGTGTGTATGCTCGAGCCCCGTACCAGAGGAAAATACACGCCCTTATCAGATGAGTGTGGAACTGGGGGTCTTCTGCACTGGGTGATTCGAATTCGCGTATTTTCGCACAATACCATCATACCAGCATCGATGGGCCCAATCCGCACTCACGTGAATGCGCGCTGCCAACTGAATGCGTACTGGCTCTCCTCTTTTTGGAGCGTGTTGGCCAGTGCGCTGATAAAGGGATTGGCGATATCCTGGATTGGGGCTCTGTTCGATCTCAGGCGAATGGGTCTGGTGTGCTACCCAGTCCTGAATTCCATCGCAAGACCCCCAGATTCCAATTTTTACTTCCGGTGGGTCTTTCCTCTTGCCGGTTCCAGGGAAGCGGGGGGGGGGGTGGTTCCCAGCTGGACTCCTCTCCTCCTCGGCTTGAGGAGGCATCCTGGCTGCATCCCGGCAGGGAAGAGGCGCGGGGCCAACGGGAATCGCGGTTCCAGCAGCCTCCTCCTCCTCCTCCCGCTTGGGAGCCAGCCTAGGCTGCCTCTCAAGCGGGAGGAGAAGAGGAGGCCGTTGGAACGGCGGCGATTGCCGCGATTCTAGCGGCCCCGCGCCTGTTCCTGCCTGGGATGCAGCCCAGGCTGGATCCAAGCCGGGAGGGGGGAGGAACTCTTAATCAAGCATCCCCATTTACTTGATGGCCATCCAGCCCTCTTGACAGCCGCTGACTGTCTCCTCCCCCCCTCCAGAATACATACTCACACACTCTCCACACACACACCACCCCACACACCCGTAGAACCGGGCATTGTGCTATTTGTGCAAGGGAGGTCATGTACATTTAAACCAGCGGTGTAGAGTCGGCACTATCGGATGATCGCGATTGTTAATGTGCATGAGCTGGCTCTCCAGCTGTTTACCGGGCTGTCATGACGGGACCTCCCTTTTCACCCCGGAAGCGTTTAAGGTCGAACCCATGCAGGGCACCACTGAGCATGTGCAAGGCGGCCATACGAATCGGCCAATCCTCATGTTGAGCACCGGTGTGACAAAACATTCTGCACTGAATGCACTTCGCGCGAATGCGATTGGCCATTGAATCCTGCCAATGCGGAAGGACTCCCAGGTATGACAGTACTTTGCGAATAACGCGATTCGATCGCCCAGTGCAGAAGACCCCCAGTCCACACTCATCTGATAAGGCTAATGAAAATAATGGGGGCTCATTTTGATGTGCAGTGCCGTGTGTGTGCCATGGGCATGCACGCTATTCTCTCCTGTTGCGCGGCTTTCAGCATAAGCTGAAAGCCACATAAAAGGTCCCTGCGTTGACACAGGCTCGGAGTAAGGTAGTTGTTCCAGTGTATTGCAGAATGTCTTGTCAGTCCCTATAGCCAGCATGCTGCAGTGGTTTGAGTGTTGACTGGGATACCAGAGTTTGAATCCCGAATCAGCTACAGAAGCCCACAGGGTGACCTTAGGCAGATCTCACTCTCTCAGCCTCAGACAAGGCAGTGGCAAACTCCTTGTGAAGAAATCTTTCCAAGCACGCATCAGGATAATTTTGCCTTAGGGTCTTCATAAGTAACAGTTTGAAGGCACACAACAAGTACAAACCCATGGCTTAACAAAACAGAATAAACAATGCATTTTTTAAAAAAATAGAGAATATGTTACCCTAAAAAGACAAATACACAGATACAGATTACAGCTCTTCTTAGCACGTAATTTAGATGGTTTGTGTCAGTGCTTCTTAAAACTGTATGATGTACAAACCAGAAGGCTTTTTGCCCCATTGTGTCAGGATGGACACCATATTTGTGCCCACTAACTACAACTTTTTCTTTCCTTCCTATGGAGACTCTCCACAGACTGGCAGCCAATGGCTAATGGACAGGCACAGATCACCACTTTACCTAGTACTAGTTGTGGGTTTTTTAAAACAGGATATAGTGTGGTATACATGTATTTCTGACTGCTATACAGTATCCATATTTAGAATATTTTAAATGGGTATATCCCCACTCACCACAAAAGTACTGCAGTCAAGGTGACAAATGTAACAACAACAACAAAAGACAACAGAAATGATACATTGTGTGGATTGCGTGCTTAAATATTTGGGTGTTTTTTAAGTTAGAAGGAAAGAAGACTAATGCAAAAGCATTTTAGAAGTGGATAAAATCTTACATGACATGGAAGGACAGTCAGGGGAAAGTCAACACAGGTAAAAATGTTAAGAGTCAACATTCAAAAACTCTTGGATCATCCATTGACAATGAAAAGCAGAGGTTTTACGATCATCAATAGAGATCTTTATCTGATTGATAAAAATTTAAGGCACCTATTCCCTTTTCTATTGCGCTCTGCACAGAAAGGACCGTTTTGCAAGTCTGTTTTTGGATTTTATTTATTTTTTAAAGGAAAGGGAATCCACATGCATACACAGGCCGCCCTTGCCTTACGCGGGAGATCCGTTCTGGACCCCGCCGCATAAGGTGAATTCCCCCTATGCTTGAGCCCCATTGGAAACAATGGGGTTCGTGCACGCAGGGCGCCATGGGCGCACACGCCTTTTCATTTTAATGGGATGCACCCCCGTACGCGCTCGCTGCTTGAGCACATACGCTCAAGACCGCGTAAAGCGCATCCGCGTATAACGCGGACACACTGTAATGTCTGGCTTGTCAGTGTCACAATGAGTCCATGGCAGAAGTGATGCTTGAATCCAGGTTTTCTTGCATCCAGGTATCAGACAAGTGATTTTTTGAGGAAGAATTTTACATCAGAGCAAGAGAGACAGGAGTCACCACAGGGGTTTTCTGGGGCGAGTTCTAGGCATCAACAGCAGCAAAGGTAGAGATAGGCTGACAGTAATAATAATAATAATAATAATAATAATAATAATAATAATAATAGGATTTATTTATATACCGCCCAATCACTGGGAATCTGAGCGGTTTACAACAGAGGGGATAATAGATGGTTCCCTGCCCGCAGGCTTACAATCTAAAAAGACACGACACAAAAGGAGAAGGGAATGGTGGTGGGGAAGGGGATCAGGTGATAGGAGAGAGAAAATTCTGGGAGAAACAAAGGAAGTCCAAATGTTTTAGCAGATCTGTCTGTACTCCTTAGCACGGATGAGTATTATGCATAGCCTTTTTTTGTTATGAAGGCCTGTAAGTGCCCATTTTGTAGTGCATCAGATTCAAATTTAGTGCTGTAGCCATTTTTCTCCTAAGCAGCAGAACATGCTGCAACCACATTTTGGTTGGGAATATGAAAATGCCTTGTTTAATTTAAAAAAAAGACCATTGAACTTTGCATATTAGAAGGCTAGCAAACTTGCTATATTTTTCAGTAGTGGGAGGAGATAACCACACTTCAGTTAGCCATCATAACTTTTCATTGTAGACAGGGAGCTAGTGTGATGTAGTGGTTTGAGCATTGGACTAAGACTCTGGAAGACCAGGACCCTCTAGGTGACCTTGGGCAAGTCATGCTCTCTCAGTTTCAAGGGATGAACATGGCAAACCCCTTCTGAATAAATCTGGCCAAGAAAATCCTGTAATCGTGTCATAGTGTTATCGGAAAGTACTTGAAGGCACACAACAAGATGTGGATAGCTTAAGGAATGGGGAAATGGATTACACAGCCTCACAAGAACATGAATAATAGTTAAGATTAGCACTAAAGATAGTTGAAATGAGAGTACTGTGCGGGAAGGAGAAATAGCAAAAGCAAGTCTCATTTATATACCACTTCATACCACTCTAAGAAGTCTCTAAGCAGTTTACAACTGTAAGTTAATTGCCCCCAACAAGCTGGGTCCTCATTTTAGCGACCTTCTCAGAAGGATGCAAGCCTGTGTCGAGCCTGAGCCCCTGGCTGGTATTGAACTCGCAACCTTGTGGTTTGTGAGTGAGTGGCTGCAGTGCAGGCATTTAA
The DNA here is from genome assembly GCF_019175285.1 of Sceloporus undulatus. NCBI lineage: Eukaryota > Metazoa > Chordata > Lepidosauria > Squamata > Phrynosomatidae > Sceloporus > Sceloporus undulatus. Next base: position 271,344,142 of record NC_056524.1, read on the forward strand.
CCACTGCGCCACCAGGGCGCCTGCTTGCTTGCTGTTTTCTTTCTTTTCTGGAAAAGGAAACAGGTGAGGGAAGCTGGTCTCATTTATAATAATAATTGTAAAAAAAAGGTACTCAGAATGACATGGACATTGCTGGTGGTCTGGGGTATGAGTTGTGTGGTTAGTCACTAGTGGCACTGCAGACAGTATCCAACCATCTTGCACAAGCAATATCAATAGAAATGCATGGCAATAGCAATAGCAATGGATATAGTATCTGGGAAGAGTTAAGAATAGCATTTTCCCAGGAGCAAAAAGACGTGATTTAGAGTATGGTGGTAATACCATCCAGCCTTGCATCCTCACAGGCAGATGTGTGGTCTCAGGGAGAAGCAATGCAAATCCTCACCACTTTGCTTTGCTTTCTAAATTAGCCTTCCCCAACCTGCTGCCCTCCAGATGCTTTGGAGTAGAACTCCCATCACCTCCAGCCACCATTGCCAGTGGTCTGGAAAGATGATTTCTGGTTCACAACATGTGGCAGGCTGCAGGTTGGAGAAAGGTGCCCTGAGGTGTGCACATATTTATAAACAGATAATCTGAGAGAAGTCATTCTTAACCAAAAGAAACACTAGGAGACAATCTAAAGATCAGGAGGAAGTAGGAACAATTTAAAAGTCAGGAGGAGACGGCCTGTTCTGTGAAAGGTCCTGTCCTCATGAGGGTGTTGTGGAATTTACAGCATGATAATGCTTTTATATGTATATGATTTCAACACTCAAAAGCACAATATACATGCTGTTTTTGTTTTTTAGAGCCAATTGGTTTCTAATGTTACACAGCCCCTTGCATTCTTACCAAAACATAACTTGTACCAGTCGGTACAAGTTTAGGGAAGGATCAGCCCTGATCTGCTAGTTTTTAAGGTGTTTTCTCGTTACATTTCCAGTACAGTTTGTATTTCACTGCAGCATGGATGTCAGGCAGTGAGCAAGTCTTAAACCTGCATAACCTAAACAAGAGACATTTGCAAAACAGGAGTTGCTGATTGCTATTCCTGGCAGGTAGGTCTTTTTTTCTAGATGCTCTGAAACCATAAAAGTTGAGTCATCTTTCATATTAAAATGTGGAATATGTTTGTAAAAATGTTTTAATATCTAAATGCCTCCCTCCTTGCTTCAGTAGCAGTGACTGGTACAAACTGGGTCACTGTTGTGATTAATCTGCCTTGCATTTTATGACAAACTTCATTGGGGGTACCCAAAATGCTGAACCTGTCTGGGGGCTATTTGGGGGCTTAAAGTTTGAACTAGTACCTGAGGTGGATTCATTGTCCCACTGACATGAGAAAAACTACACTTACTCCATTTCATTTTTATAACGGCATGCATGGTTTATAGGTAGATTTGGATTCAAAAGTCTCCTTTCACTTCTCTTTCTCTCTTCTAGCTATTTTTTTCTTGCTGATATATTTGCAAAATCTAGTAATACTCTATGAAAGGAACCACTTGTAGAACAATGGAGAAAGCTAGACTAAACCATACATTGCAAAAATTTTAAGAAGTGAGCATGCTTTGAAGTTCACTTCTTTTCTCCTCTCATTCTCTCAATTTGCACTTGGAAGATTCTGGCCCTTATCACATGAGCAAAATTTGACGTTATCCCAGGGTCAATGTGAAGGCAATGCAGGGGCAATCATGGGGTTTCAATCAGGAGTCATCTTAAACACAATCAGGGCTCATTCCAGGATCATTCCAGGGTTAGGTAAATCCTCTTTTTTACCTAACTTACCTAACCCTGGAATGATTCTGGAATGACCCCCAATTGTATTTAGGATGGCTCCTGATTGCGTTTGGCATTGTGTGATAAACAAACTTGAAATCCCATGATTGCCCCTGCATTGCCTTCACGTTGACCCTGGGATAACTTCAATTTTTGCTTACGTGATAAGGGCCTCTGAGCAACTGATAGAAGAGAGGAGATCAAAATATTCTTAAACACAGGCTGTGAAGAAACAATACAGACATGAAAAATGTTTTCTCCAGTATAGTGCTGTCATTTGTCATTTCTGTGCCTGAGGCAAACTCCGTTGGAGCACAGCACTTCACAGGCAAACAGAAAGAGTCTTGGAAATGCCAGGTCATAGTTGAAAGTGTTGTGTGCTTCTTTATTTATTTACTTGCTTTCTTTTATTTGTATCATACCTTTCTCCCAAAACTGGGAGAATTGCAAAAAGATTTATAAAACAGATAAAACAGAAAAGCTATCATAATAAAACACAGTTAAACAGACTATCATATTAAAACACAACTAAATTAAAAGGAATTTAATTAAGAAAAAACCCCTCTTAATAGCTCCATTTTCAACAACCATTCAGTTTCTGAAAGCCCACCTGAATTTTTAAAAGGTGTTTGCTTGTTGGCAAAAGGACACAAGGGAGGAGACAAGCCTGACCTCTCTTAGAAGGAAGTTCTGGGCCTGGGAGCAGCCACCGTAAAGAGTGAGAATCCTCAAAACATGAGACAGGGCTTCCCAGAAGTAGCTGATGGCCTTCCGTTAGAAGGAGAATGCTGGACAATTGGGACCTTAAGGCCTCTTCCTTGAAGAAGTTAAATCAACCACTGTTGGCCATTCTAGCTTCCATGTTTGCCATATCTCCTGCAAAAGCCAGCCCAGTCGTTTGGCAAGAGGAGGCCACAAAAGAGTAAGGCTGCCTTGTCCCCTGCGTCTGTTTTGTCCCTGTCCCTTTGATCCAGTTTCATCTGTGCCACTTTTCCTGCCTTCTTCCTCTTGACAAGGCACGGTGAGTGGTGCATGTTCTGTGAGGGCTGGCAAGCTTGGCTCTCCTGAATGGCCAACTTCCAGCTTATTTTCTCACCTTTCCCCCACAATGCCTTGCCTGTATCCTGCCAAAATTGATGGAGTGGAATAGCCACTCATTTACCTGTCAGCCAGCTATTTGAAAAATGGGTCCATCACCACAAAGTCACATGGCAGGTGCCAAGTTGCCCACCTCTTGAACCAAATTTTATAAGGAAGAGGGAAACCACACAAATGATCCTGGCACTAGCTTACAATGCAAAATTGCCCCCTTCTCAGTTACAGGAAATGAGGGGGGTAATAATTCAGATGCTGTAACAGTATTTGACCACAGGCATTCATCACTCTGCCATCTCGTTTTCTTCACCAGGTCAGAAAATGATGCCATATCTTCCTGTAGCAGTGAGAGTCGTGTCCAGCATAGGCAGAACTCCGAGCCTGCAACACACAGCAGGAAGAGAGCCAGCCTTTCGGAACTTTTTTCCTCTTTAGCATGTAAGGATTTGATGGAAATCTGCCCACTGATTTGTATTTCAGCCAACCATTCAAAGATAAATCATGGTTTAGCCTACCCTGTTCTAGATATTACCACCACCACTGCTGCTGGGATCTGGGAGTCCAAGTAGACCACAAGTTGAACATGAGTCAACAGTGCGATGCAGCAGCTAAAAAGGCCAATGCAATTTTAGGCTGCATCAATTAAAGTATAGTGTCTAGATCAAGGGAAGTAATAGTGCCACTCTATTATCCTCTGGTCAGGCCCCGCCTGGAATATTGTGTCCAGTTCTGGGCACCACAATTAATCTCCCTCCTTGGAGGTGTTTAAACAGAGGCTGGATGACCATCTGTCGGGGATGCTTTGATTTGGATTTCCTGCATGGCAGAATGGGGTTGGACTGGATGGTCCTTGTGGTCTCTTCCAACTCTATTATTCTATGATTCTATGCTAGAGAACTGAAGGATATATGGGCAAGCAGGTAGGGGTAGGACATGAGAACCGGATCCAAGCACTTGGCCAGAGAGCAAGGAGTCAGGAAGTTGGGGACTTTATTTGTGTCTGAATATTTCTGGTTTCTGTGTGTGATTGTGACATTGACAGTGAAGAAAGCTGACAGGACAAAAATCAATTCATTTGAAGTACGGTGCAGGTTGAAAGTGCTGTTGATACCACGGACTGCCAAAAAGACCAATGAATAGGTCTGAGGAAAAAAATCAAGCCTGGATTCTTGCTAGAAGTAACTAAACTCAGACTATCTTATTTTGGAAATATGAGAAAATATGACTCGGTGGAAAAGTTAAAGTGGAAGGCAGTAGGAAAAGAGAAAAGACCACCTTATAGATGGATTGATTCTATCAAGGAAGCTTCGGCATTGAGTTTCTTAGATTTTAGCAGGGCTCTTGGATGTCTCTCTTTCTTACAAAGTCACTGTAATTCAAAGCTGACTGGACAGTGCATAAATCTGGATTTTCAGCCAAGATTTGTTCCCAAAGCAACTGACAAAATAATAATATAATTTAATATAATATAATCCATAGCTCAGTGACAGAGCACATGGTGTATATATGAAAAAGATCTGGAGTTTAATCCATGACATTTTACAAAACTGGGAACTATCTAGCCCTTCTGAAAACCCTTGGAGAGATGGTGCAAAACAGTATCAACAGTAATGAGCTAGAAAATATATTTATGTTCTGGCTCATTACATGTTCCTATGAGGTACAGCCCAGTTAAGGGCATTTTCCTGGTATTGGGGTGGATTGAGTAGCCCTTTCTGTCCCCACACCAGTTGGTGATCACTCCAAGTGGCAGCCGGTATTCTCCAGACCAGAACAGAGTAGTGGGTGTCTGGTGGTAAAGACTATGCTCCCAGACTATGGAACTCTTTCTCGAGTAAGCTTTGATTTGCACCCTCCTTGCTGTTTTGTTTTCCATTGCTGGAAAATATCCCACCAGCAAAGCTTGATTTTTCCATTTTATAAAAGGGAAATCATTTTGCTATGCCATTTTATATAATGGAACTTGAGCATCCAGGGATTTTGGTCCCCCTGAGGTGTCCTGGAACCAAACCCCAGCGAACACCAAGGGTCCACAGTATATGTACTATATGTCTTTTTAATTGTTGATGTCTTAAAAGTTGTGTTTTAATTCAACTGATAATCCAATGCATTTTAAACTTTTGTTCTTTTAATTGTTTTAGCTGTTCTGTTTTAAACTTAAGTTTTCAGCTGCTTTGAGTCCCGTTCGAGGAAACCCAGGATACAAATCAAATAAATAAATAAAATGAGGTTATTGCTAGCAGCCTCCTGAAATGACAGACAGTGGATTCCCTTACCGGAGACAGCCATATTGGACCATTGGGGCCAGAATCTGTAGAACATTTTTCTCAGCAAACTCCACTAAAATGACTGGGGACTGAAATCTTGTGTCTTCCAATTATTTTTATTTCAGCTAGACTGCTGGAAGAGAACTTCCTTCTCTATTTAATCCTTTATCATGAGCAGCAATGACATTTGGATTTTCTGTAACATGAAAATGTTTTGGGCCTTTCATTGATCCAGGTAGAACCATCTGCAAGCAAGGTACAAAACGTCACTTTCCAAATATTAAAATATTTCTCTTTCCAAACAGCAGTGGAAACAGAAATGTCCGAGGGGTCCTCAGTGCATTCTGAAACTGGCCATTGTGTCCCTCTGGCTGCTGATGTCCTGTCTCTCCAATATCCAAATCATTCCCAGGACAATGTAAATGGATTGTCCAGCAGGTATGTGAGTGACAGCTAACCCACTATGTAATGCTTGTAAAAAGGTACGTAAATGCCATCCTTTAAAAATAGAACATAAGACTGTCAGTATCATAAAACCTTTATACACATCCTGGGTGTGACTGCTTTGGAATCTCTGTACTGTTCTGGTCACTGCATCTGGAAAAATGGCATAAAAGAGGAAGTCTAAACAACCAGGTAGCTGAAACAGCTCCTCTGAAGAAAGTTTACAATGTTTGAGGTCAGCAAAAAGACAAATAAAGGGAAGATATGAGAGAGACGTGTACAGTCACAAGTGGTGTGGAGAAAACAGATAAGGAAACATTTGACTCTGTTTCTGCGATACAGAATTTGAGGTCACCTAATGAACTTGGATCATGGGAGATGCAGGGCAGAAGTTGTGAAGTTCTTGTCTACAGAATGTGCAGTGTAGAATTTGGTGGCATGAGTTACAGTGGGACTCTTTGAGATGGCCACTAATTTGGATGGTTTTAAAAAGGGATTAGATAAATTCATGGATGTCTATCACCCCTCGTATCAAAGGCAGTATGCTTCTGTGTTTATCAAGTTCTGGGGAATGCAAGTTAGCATGTTCTGTTAGCAGGTTTTTCATCTACAACTTGTTGGCCACTGTGTGAGCAAACTAGAGAGGCCTTAGGTTTGATATAGCATGATGATCATGTGCTTGTAATCACTGCTTTAAAACAGTTTTTTCCGCCTACTTTGGATAGGACAAGCAGGCTTCACAACTCATGTCCGTACTTTGTATGAGGATGTGAGAGAAAGACCAAAATGTGAAAGGAATGTATTCAGCCAGCACTTTCAGACTGGGACTTTGTCAGTTAGTGAAGGCACAGGTAAAACTGAGAGATACAGCTCTTGTTATCTCCAGTCACTGATCAGAGATATAGTAGTGGGAAGTCTGTTTTCTCTCATTTAGCTGGTAGAAAAATGGAGCTTTGGAAGGAAGTGTCGAAGACCCAGACGCTTTAAGGGCTTTAATGGTAAACCTTGGGTGCATTTACACTGTAGAAATAATGCAGCTTAACACCACTTTAACTGTCATAGGTCCATCCTACAGAATCCTGAGATTTGTAGTTTGGTGAGGCATCAGCACTCTTTGGCAGAAAAAGCTAAAGACCTTGTAAAACTACAAATTCCAGGATTCCATAGGATGATGCTACAGCACTTAAAGTGGTGTCAGACTGCACTGTTGGAATCAAGAGTTGTTTGAACAATCTTTTTTTAAGAAAATTGTACGGGAAACCTGCTTGATACAAATAGCAAATGAAGTAATAATATAGGCCCCGTACAGACAGACCAAAATAAAGCTGCTTCGAGTCACTTTGGAGGTATGCTGTTTAAATGATGCATGTGTCCAAAGAGGCTGGAAGCCATGCTAAAGCCACACTCCACTGTTAAGGAGTACAGCATAACTTTGGCACAGCTTCTGGCCTCTTAGGACGCAGGCATCATTTAAACAGCATACCTCCAAAGTGACCCGATGCAGCTTTATTTTGGTCTGTCTGTACAGGGCCATAGTTCCTGGACTATAGCAGTTTGGTCTCTGGTTGAGTGACTAAATGGTTGGATGCTTTCTCAGTGCCCAAAATTACAAAATGCCTAGCAAATAGTTTATGTAGCAACCCTTCTTCATACCTTTCAGTTTTCTCTGCTCAAAGACTGGGGAAGCATTCAATTCTGTAGAACCCTATTTTCACTGTCCAGGGGCAGATTTACTACTTTATGTGTTCCTTGTTTCTCACATGTATACCTTCAGGGAACACTGGATGGCACATGTGACTCTGCCCCCATCCTCATTTATTCTTACATAAACCTGTGGGGAAGGTTAGGTTAAAATAAAGTTTGTGGCCATCCAAGAAGTCTCATGACCCTATAACCACTTCCTAGCTTGTGGGCATATATGAGGCCAAACTCATCTTGTAGATTAAATTATCAAACACCATATTTTCATAAAGTACAGATTGAGGATGTAAACTACCTAGGAACATCTATATCAAGTGTCTTGGAGCTCATACCTTTGTGGTCCCTTCCACATCCCACTAGTTTTCCTCCTCTTGAATTGCTGGAGTTTGGAACTTAAGAAGGCTCCCTTGACCTTTTCACTCAGCCCTGGTGGAAGAGCTGGCTTCCAGCAGGGCCTTTTTATCTCTGGTGGTGTGGCATTTTTCTTTGCTTGTCTTTCTGACCGATAGAGAAGTTCCTTGTTGAATAAAGTCTTAATTGGTGTGAATCAAAATTTCCTTAGCCCTACCTCTCTCTCTTTCTCTTTCTTTTGTTTTGTGTGTTTAACTAAGCTTCACTTGCAAAATGTGGTCCCAGGTGCCAAAAGCTGGAACATAACGCATGTCAAATGGAAGCTTAATTGTTCTGCATGAATTAAAAATGTTTTGTTAACACATGGAGGTTCCTACAACACCCACGCCATTTTATTCTTCCTGTGTTTTCTTACAAGTATTGTGGAAAGTCTTCCTTTATCCTTGTTGTAAAGTGGCAACCAGAGTAACTTTGGGGTGCTTCACTTTGTGTGGAATGTGGTGATCCAGCTCCCACCACTCCAAAAGCACACTACATGGTCTAATGTGCATTTCCTGCATGTGTATTTTAAAGTGGTAGAGTCCTTCTGGGGCTGGAGCACATGATTTTCTACTGAATGACAGGGTCACCTTCTAAGACTTGGGCCAGAAGATCCAGTTGAGCTTGGAACCAATTGCCTAGAGAGGTGGTGGGGTCTCTTTCTCTGGACATCTTCAAAAAGAGATTGGATAGCTCCCTGCTGGGGATGCTGTAGCTGGAGATCCTGCATTGAGCAGAGTTGGATTTGATGGTCCATGAGACCTCTTTCTATCTCTGTGATTTTATGAGTACTTAGACTGACAGAAGAAGGTTCACCAGAAGACTGAGGAAGTGGTGATTTGCCTCCGCATGCACTCTCTGCAATGAGATGTTCTCCTTTCCTCTCTCTCTCCCAGACCACTGCATTACCTGAAATGCTGGTCTCTTTCGTATCACACAGTTGTATCCCTTTGGTACAAATTAATGGAATTGGTAGTTTTGCAAAATGTTTAGAATTTTGTGTCAGTGAGCTCTAGTGCTTCATCAAACTACAAATTCCAGGATTCTGCTGGGTGCAGCCATTGCAAGTAAGAAGTATTAGAACTCTGCTCTAAAAGGAAATATTGGCCCCATACAGACAGGCCAAAATAAAGCTGCTTCAAGTCACATTGGAGGTATGCTGTTTCAGTGATACACGCGTCCTAAGAGTCCGGAAGCTGTGCCAAAGCCATGCTCCAGTCCTAAGGACTGGAGCGTGGCTTTGGCGCGGCTTCTGGACTCTTAGGACACGTGTATCATTGAAACACCATACCTCCAACATGATTCGATGCAGCTTTATTTTGGCCTGTCTGTATGGGGCCATTGAATGCTAAAATAACAGTACCTGTACTAGAAGTAGCAGAAGCAATACAGAGAGTCTAAAATGGGGAAACCACTGGTCCAGATGGGTTTCCAGCAGAGTATTATAAGGCATTTGCAAACCAGCTGGTAGGACCTTTGAACAGTACTATGAACCAAATCCAAGAATGTAATATACCTAAAACTTGGTAAGAAGTGCACATTACTTTGATTTTGAAAGAAGGGAGTTTACCTTCTGCCATTACCCTAGTTTACTTTCTGCCATTTTGCAGAACACTCATGGGCCAACACACTAAAATACTGGGAGAATGTGATAACTCACAAATGTAGCACTCCCTTGGGCAAACACTCAAGATCTTGCGAATAAACTTAGAAGGATCCTATGGTCCTCTTTTGGGGCAAGAAGAGACAGGAGTGTTCCTAAGAGAGGAAGGCCTTCAGAAAATATGTTTTTCTTTTGTCCACTCATCTTGCAGAAAGAAGCCACCTCTCTAGTTTCTATTAATCCAATAATTTTCCTTGTTCTGTGTATAGAATAAAATGGAAGATCATGCGGAACGTCCCAACCACTATGGAATGCTAGATTGCATTGCACTTTGGGGAGCAGACGGGAAATAAGTACAATTGCTTAGCAAAGAAAGCAGCATCTGTTAGTCTCTCCTGATCTCTTCTTTCTAACCTGGGCTCAGATATTGCTCCTAAGTCTGTTAAATTAAAGCTGCTGGAGATAGCTTTCTGTGAAATGCATTCACGTTCTTATGTCTCTTGTTCCTCCAGTATGATGCATATACATTATGATGGCTCTTTCCATATAGCCAATTATTTGTTTGAACCTGTCTCTTGGCAAGTACCACCATTTTTTATCAAAGGCTAGGTGCAATGTATAGTCTATAGAACTACTTTGTGATAGATTTGACGGTGTTCCTTATGCTGAAAGAAGATGCCCATGTAATAACTTGGAAGTAGAGTATATGAAACATATTTTACTGCACTGTAGTCTTTACAGACAGATTCAATAAGCCAAAACCTATCCATTATTATTAAGGTGAATGGAAGATCAGACCTTTTCTATGTAAAATTTTGGCTGGAAGATAAATGCCCAAATGTAACTTTTTTAGTTGGCAAATTTCTCTCTGAGGAACCCACTATGTATAAAGGGACAATTAGCATTAGAATTAGAATTTGAGTTAGATTTATATTTAACAACTTTCTCTTCTCTTGTTTTACTGGAGGGAATTTTGAAAACTTGTATATCTTTATTGAGTGCCTAAATTTTGAGTTTATAGACTGTAATAAATTATGACTGACTAAGAAGTACAATTGGAGATATACAGTAGAAAATGGAAACAGATTTTCACCACTAGCCCCTCCAAGTCAGGAGATCTCAGTAATTGGTCTTACAAAGGGGATTGGAAATTCTTGTGACTCTTTAACATGCTTTGTGGTTTGCCGGTATGCTGCACAGTGTGATCGCAGCTCAGTAGATTCCCCGAGGTGTAAATGTAGAGATTAAACATGATGAAATGTTTCTTGATGCAAGTGGGAAGATGAGAGCATGTCATTTTTTTGCCCATTCAGACACTCCCACAGCTTTTAGTGGTTTATGAGTCACTGACCATTTAACGCAGTATGACTTCTGCTGTCACTTGCCAGCCTTCAAGCTTGTTTCCATTAAGAAAGCAAATGGCAGATTTAGGGAGGGAACGTCTTTGTCCTAGCAGAGAAAGAACTGTCTTTGTGGCAGGATCAAGGGGAATGGGCTCCTCTCACTTGAGGCTCTTGAATGCTTGCTAGGGTAGGCCCTTGTAGTACCATCCAGGAGTGCTCTAACAGGAACTTGTTAAATATTTTCCCAGGATTGCTTTGTCCTCTTGTGACTTTGTGGTTAGTCAATCTTGCTTTCCTTCACTTTCAAAGGAAGAGGACCTGTTCTGCAGGCCAAGATATGATGTGAGGTAGAGAGGTCAAGCTTGAAGTCTCTCTGGAAGCCAAGATGACTAAATTGAGACTACATCATGAAGAAAAAGGAATCATTTAAAAAGACAGTAATGCTAGGAAAGGTGAAAGGCAATAGAAACAGAAGATGGTTAGACAGTCAGAGAGGCCATGGGCCTGAACCTGCAGGAGCCGAATAGAGCAGTTGAGGACAGGAAGGCTTGGAAATGTCTTATCCCCAGGGTCGCCATGAGTCGAAGCAGCAACAGAGGCATCTTGTAGCAGGTTGGGCTTCTCTCACCAGGCAGATGAGTTTGGAATCTTTGTTAGCATCGTGGCAAAATGTTAACAGATGCCCAGTGGTATAGAAAGGGTCAGTTTGAACCAGTAATTTTGATGCTTTCTTCCATTAGCTTGGCAAGTTAGAGGGTGGGATAGGAAGGCTGAGAATAGAGTGCTTGTACGAGTATGTATGTGTATGTGAGAGAATGCGTGTTGTGTGCTTCAAGTCATTTCTGACTTATGGCAACACTATCACAGGGTTTTCTTGTCAAGTTTCTTCAGAGGGTGTTTGCCATTGCCATCCTTCTTGTCCTTCTTGGCTTATTAAACAGGCCAGAGGGAGACTGGCTGAGTGGATAAAGGGGGTAGTCATTGCCTCCCTCCAACAAGGCAGAGTTGTATCTTGCCTAAAGGAGGCAGTTGTGAGGCCTTTGTTAAAAAAAAAGTCATCCCTGAACCCCACAATAATGAATAACTATTGGCTAGCGTGTAACCTGCCATTTCTGGGCAAGGTTTTGGAACGTGTGGTGGCTTCCCAACTCCAGGGGTTTCTGGATGAAATGGATTATCTAGATCCATTCCAATCTGGTTTCAGGCCTAGCTATGGAACTGGACAGGGGAAGTGTGTCCCTGTTGATTCTGCTGGATCTCTCAGCAGCTTTTGATACCATCAACCATGGTATCCTTCTGGACCGCCTCTCTGGGATGGGGCTTGGAGGTACTGTTTTATGGTGGCTCCATTCCTTCTTGGAGGGGTGAACCCAGAAGGTGGTGCTAGGGGACTCCTGCTCGACCCCCTGACTTTTGGCCTGTGGGGTCCCTCAGGGTCCTATGTTGTCCCCTGTGCTGTTTAGCATATACATGAAGCCTCTGGGAGAGGCCCTCCAGAGTTTTGGGATGCAGTGTCACCAATATGCCAATGACACTCACCTCTACTACTCCTTTCCACCCCAATCCAAGGAGGCTGTCTTAGTCTTAAACCAGTGTCTGTCTTCAGTAATGGACTGGATGAGGGCAAACAAGTTGAAACCTAATCCAGTCAAGATAGGGGTGCTTTTGGTCAGTCAGAAGGCAGATCAGGGAATAGCGATCCAGCTTGTGTTAGATGGGGTCACACTCCTCTGGAAGATGCAGGTTTGCAGTTTGAGAGTACTCCTGGATTCAGCTTTAAACTTGGAAGCCCAGGTCTCTGCAGTGACCAGGAGTGCTTTTGCACATTTTATTATTATTATTATTATTATTATTATTATTATTAACCTTTATTTATAAAGCGCTGTAAATGTACACAGCGCTGTACATACAATCTTTTTAATTAGACGGTTCCCTGCCCTCAGGCTTGCAATCTAAAAAGACATGACACAAAAGGAAAAGGGAAAGGTGGTGTGAAGGGGATGAGGTCCAGCAGTTCCTCTCTACCTCCGAGGCCTGGACCAAGGCAGATGGACTGGAAGGAGGGCTTGGCTTCATAATGGATGGTTAATCTTCTTCCAGGGAGGCCTGTTGGAGATAATATTTTCCCTCATCCAGTCTGCTGGGACTTCTCCTGTTTGCCAGGAATTCTCAAAGGGAGTCACTTTAAGTGAAAAGGAAGTTGTGGAGCGCAATCTCCAGAGATATAGAGCCCAACATGTCAGATGTTTTAAGTAGCCTTTTGCTGAATTATGATAGCGCCATTTCCTAAGCCCCCAAAGTGCACAGAGGGAACGTGGTGGGCTTTGGGCTTCTCCAAGTGAAATGTAAAACTCTTTGGTATGCACTGATGCATCTTCAGAGCCAGCTTGGTGTTGGACTAGGACTCAGGGAAGTCATGGTTCAAATCCCCCTTAAGGCCTTGGAAATCTACTGATGGCCTTGGGCAAATCACACGCTGTCAGCCTCAGAAGATTGCATTTATTTATACCCCCTCTAAATAAATTCTGCCAAGATTTTCTCTGTGATAATTGTGTCAGAAATTGGAAACAACTTGAAGGCACACAGTGACAACAGTACACTCCGGATGGAGTTAATAACACCGGTAGTTAGTATTTCAGAGGAAGGAACTGGCAAACCCACCTTTCTTCCTTGACAAAGAAAGCCTTATTAAATCCATGGGCCTGCCATAAGTCAACAGGTGACTTTAAGGCACACAGGATAATAAATTCTTCTGCAACAGGTTTTTAAAAAGACCCCTAAATCCTCAGCATCAAACTCTTTTGCTGAGGGAAAGGCTTGAACTGTGAGTCTGTGGGTCCTGGACCTCTTTGCCCATTGCTGAAGATGGGGATTGAGATCCCACTGTCAATCATTTCTTTAGCCACAAGATCTTCTGAAAAGATATGAGAGGGCCGGCAAGAGAAAGGCTGTTCAAACAGGTTTTTGGACTGCCTGATTAGCACTTCTCTGGCCATTAATAGCAACTGTTTGCCAAAGCCAGGCCTCAAACAATGGGAGCTAGTTGAGGAAACTGTGAAGTGTGAACTGGCAGGGCAGTGCAGGTGACCAGGGGCACAGAAGTGCCATTAACTCCCTCCACATTCCTTTCAGGGGGAAAGAGTCTCCATTAAGCCCCTTACCTCTTGCCCTTCACAATGGCTTCCTTTGATGGAAGTATTGAGGAGGGGGAGCAGGGGAGACCCTTTGAGGCCTTGGTTTAATTGCTCAGCTGCTTCAGGAATCTATGGCTGGAGTCCCTTCTGAGAGGAGGGTTGTTCCCATCCTTGCCTGTTAAGCCCTTTCACAAAACTAGAGTCTGTTGTCCGTTGTTGCATTCCTTCAAGTCATTTCTGACTTCTGGCAACCCTAAGGCAAAGCCATCACAGCGTTTTCTTGGCAAGATTCTTTAGAGCGGGTTTGTCATTGCCATCTCTGAGGCTGAATATGTTTGACTTGCCCAAGGTCATCCAATGGACTTAGATGGCTGAGCCAGGATTCGAATCCCTGACCTCCAGAGTCATAGTCCAGTACTCAAACCACTACACCGTTACTAGCATGAAAACTGGGGAGGACTCCTTTACCTTTAATGGTTGTATGCAAAGGGATCTTGCAGCCTCTTTGAGACTAAAGAAGTTGTAGCATGAGCTTTCCTAGACTTGGTCTACTTCCTTGGATCCATGCTGCTGCTGCTGATGTTGCTGTTGTTATTTCTTCTTATGTGCTTCTTCCTATGGATCGAGGTGGGGAACAACAACAGTTAAATACCAAAATCCATGTTATGCTCAAGTCCCATTAAATATAGTGTCATAGTAGAAATTGTATCCTTTATACAAAATGGCAACACCAAAGTTTTCTTTTAGGAATTTATATATTTTAAAAATATTTTCCAGCCATGGATGGTTGAATCCATGAACAATGAATCCGTGGACACATAGGGCTGACCGTACTTGTCTATAGACAATACTGATGTTTATGAGCTGGGATTCAGGGAATCAGAGGATGAAGTAGATAGAACACCAAATAGCTACTGGTTAATTGACAACAGCAAAGAACCCCTAATCCTTGAATAAAGAGACAGAACCACCTTGTTTCAGCTGTGCTTAGTTGACTTCATCAGGTCAAGAACTGATTCTTCCATCTTTTCACAGGTCAAAACCCTAGTTTATTCCCTGTTTCAATTGCATTTTCTCTGTTTCAGTGACTTCCTTTCTGGTTTTGCCAGCAAACCGAAGTTTCCCTGCTCTCCCGAGTCCCAAAATGTGAAACCTGGAAGAGGAAGGATCCCAACTATCGCACCACAGTTCTCCCAGTCTGGGCCCCAGCAAGCCAGTCGCCCTGGATCTTCAACAAGAAGCAGACAGAGTAAGATCCTGAACTCTGGGTGGGATCAAATAATGAAGTCAGAGCTTGGAAACAATATTTCTTGGCCACTTGCTGAGCTTGCTGGATGACGGAGAGTTGCAGTCCCCCCAGAAATACTTGTTTCAAATTCTTCATTTTCTTGATATTTCACTGCTTGGGGCTTAGGGATAAATATAGTCTGTTAGGAAAGAAGTGTGTTTGAGGTGTCTCTGGGTGATACTGCCATCAGTTTTATTTCTTGAGTGTTACAGTCTTTACAAAGCCATTGACTTAAAGTTTAAATATACATTGCTCCTTCATATGCTTCAAGCGCATGGTGCACCAGACATTGTTTCAGGGTAGATTTGATTTTTATTTGGTACCATAAATTTGGGCTCAGAGTCTGAAATTCTCAAAAATTCCTGTTAGACTAAAACAGTATATACAAAGAAGGCCTAGTGATAGCATCTTTCACACTAGCTAAGAATCATTTGGAATCATGTGTCTGAAAAATTGTGGACTGATAATTATGAACCAGAAATGAAGACTGTCATTCTTCTGCCACATTGTTGTTAAGCTTTATTTATATAGCGCTGTAAATTTACACATAATGAGAAGGCAGGACTCATTAGAAAAGACAATGATGCTGAGGAAGATAGAGGGCAATCGAAAGAGAGGAAGGCCACATGCCAGATGGATGGACTCAGTCAGGGACACCATTGAATCTGTGGATAAAGAATCCATGGACATGGAGGGCTGACTGTACAGTATTTACATTGACCCATGGATAAGGCAACCCACATTTTTTTTAGGGGGGCGGGGTTAACTGAAATTTCTCATTTCATACATGAGTACATACAGTACTCTAAATGAATGAATGAATGAATGAATGAATGAATGAATGAATGGAGGCATCAGGTGAACCTCTCTGGAGAAGGCATTCCACAAATGGGGTGCCATCTTTGAAAAGCTTCTGTCTCTTGTAGCCCTCTACTTCTCCTCATTTGGAAAGGGCATGCAGAAGGACATCCCAGGTGATGATTTTAGGGACCGGACAAGTAAATATGGAAGGAAATGCTCCTTCAGGTAACTTAGTCTCAGGTAGTTCAAGGTTGCCTGCACAGTGAGAGGGTTGCACTGTTGGAAACGGAATGGAGTTTATTTCCAGACAAACAGTTTTAATGTTTTGTTTTTGCATCGAGCAGCAGACTCGGCAGCTTGTATCCTCTGTTTATTCCTGATGGCTCTGCTTTCTGTTTCCTGCGATAGGAGCTGTGTCCAGCTTGGATGAAGCGAGCTGTATCCCGCCCCCATGCTTCCTGCTTCATGCCTGTAACTGTGACATGTCACACCTCAAAGGAAGCATTGTTGAAATGTGTAAAATGCACATGCACCAGGAAAATTGTCCCTGAAGCCCACATCCTTTCAGCTTTCCAGGGAAATTCTGGGAGCAGGAATGGAATTGGAAATAAATTTCCCCTACGCTGTCAGTTTGAGGATTTGTGAATCTCCTACATGTTAACACTAATCCTTGTGCTTGTTTTTTTCTTTCAAGCTCTTTAGTTCTCCCCATTTAGACTTTCCAAAGTTAGTTCCATTTTGGCAAACCTTCTGTGTTTCTTGTGTCCTTTATGTCCATAGAATTACTTGTTAACACAGAGCAGGATTATTAGTTCATGAATCAATAAAAGTGTACTTTCAGTGTACTTGGCACTTCACGGAGTCCAAAAAGAGTCTTTGCCCTTAAAATCTAAAATCCAGCACAGAATCAAGAGGAAAAAGAAAGATCTGAAAGCAGTAGTCAAAAGGGAAGGAACATACTGTTGTATAAAGTGGCCTCTATATATCCCAGATGAGTCAGATATTTTGTCCATCCAGCCTGGTACTCTTTGAATGGCAGTGCTTTCTTTCCCATCACTTGCCACCTCACCTGTTTTTGTTTTTGTTTTTAAATTGGGGGCCTAGAAAAGGAACCCACCTCTTTTCTGCAGACAATGTAGGTTCTCTACCATTTGGGGCCAATGTCCTGAAAAATATAGTGTTAAACTATTATAGATGCTGAATGGGGTTCTCAGCATGAATTTTTTTATCTCATGAAATCCAAGAAGCAAAAAGGTAGTTAAGCAGACTTTCTCCTTGTTCAGGGGTGAGCAAATTTGGTGAGGCCAGGTGCTAATTTTATGTTGGGGAGGCCCACAAACTGCCCAAAATGTCAAAAACATGAAAACCAAATCAGATCTTCTTTGGCAGGTAGAGGTTTGGTGGTATAGCGCCTTTTTAAATGTCTAATTTACAAATTAATAAATGTCTAATTTACAAATTGTAAGCTGCTCTGATAGCCTTGGCTGAAGAGCATGGTATAAATAAATATTACTATTACTATTATTATTATTTATTTATTTATTTATTGTCTGCCCCATGGCTTTGAAATACTTCTCCTAGGGAGACTAGAATGCCTCCCTTCTTTCTTTCCTTCTGGCAGTAGGCAAAGATTTCTTTTTTATTCCCCCAAGCTTTTGAGAATTGAAGGTTTATGAAGAGCTTTGAAGAAGGCACTATACTTTTAAATAGTATTGTTTTTCCCAACTGCTTTTAATCTTTTTTTGGGAGGTGTATGTTTTAAATTGTTTTCAAATGTTGTTGATAGTTTAATTTCATTTTACGGTTGAGCTTTTATATGTTTTCAAGGTGTCTATATCTCAGACACCCATGTGAATAATTTTGAAATATTTCGGACTTTGGAATTCTGGATAAGGGAGACTCAAGCTAACTGTTGCCCATCCTGTGACACTGAGCATGTATGTAAATCCACCAGGGAAGAAAGAAGGCATTTTGTGTATAGCCTCTCTGCCCTCCCACATAGAAGCTCAAAAGCTTAGTCATGGCTGAGCAAACTGAAATTACAGCCTTTTTTGGGTGCTTGGCATCAGTCCGTGCCTACTTGGAACGTGCAATTGCCATACGATTTCAGAAGAGATTGGTTTGTGTTGCTGTTTCAGCGCAGTGTTTGGAAGCAGGTTGAGTAAGTGTCACCCTGAGGATGGAAACTGCCTGGTCTGAATTCAGCTTCAGTTGATAAGCTCCCCACTTCTCCTCTTTCTCTCCTGCAGGCAGCCAGTCTTCCAAGAAGTGAGGACAGATCCTCTCCTCAGGAATCACCTGTGCAAGTGCGGAAGGAGAGACCCAGCCAACCTCCTGTAACAGGAATCCTAGCCATCTCTGGCAGCTTGCGGGGCCAAATGGGCAGATTATCAGCGCTGGGACCAGGGACACCTTATACACCAAGAGCCACTGTCTATCTGATGGGATGAACCTTTTCTTGGGCTTGAGCCAAATGAAAGAATCCTGTCTGGAACACACTACTCATAGTAGTGCCCAAATGGACCATTGAGCATCATTTTTTTTGGTTTGTTTTCTTCACCTAAAATTAGAAGCTAAAACACTCCCTCTCAGTTTGGATGTCCTGAGAGGCTAGCTGGCTGGTTACTGTTTACCTCTTTGACATATCTATCAAAGCAGTTGTTTGTTTGCATCAGCTACACTTATGCACCCCGATACACAGCCTCTTTCCTTCTTCATCCCCTTTCCCCCGTGTTATTTGCTCTGCTGACTTCAATCTTTAGCTTCAGTCTTCCTTTAGGGTGTTTCATACATCTGTATTAAATAAGTCTCCAGACCATTTCAAAAAATACAAGATAAAAGGGGGGAAAACATACATAGTTTAAACATCTTCCTTTAGGGATTTGCAGACTGGCAGTCTTCACAAGTTACAGGTGTCTGGGAGAGGTCAGGAGTTGGACTAAGCTGCTGCATGTTCACTGGCTCAGACCCCTGTTTCAAACTCCTGTTTTTTAAAGCTAAATGTTCATTGTTACATTTTGGTCATTTTGGGCAAGGATGCTAAAGAACCCCTTTCTATGGTGATGTTGATAGGTATTAGCCAAGCTCTGATCTGTCCATGCAAAAACTGGGGTGCCTGTGAAGAACCCACATGGTCGTGTGTGTGTGTGTGTGTGTTTAAAGGGGAAACGTATCCCAGATATGGACCCAAATACCTCTTGTTTTCCTTTGCAGTCCTTCTCAGAATGGTGTTAGAAAGTGATGGATTGTCACTTCCTGTCACTATTTTGTGAGGGAGTGCAAAAGAAAACAGGTACTGGGTGGTAGTATAGGATTCTGGGGTGCTTGTGAGGCTTGGCTGAGGGTATAGAGGGCTTTCTATGTGATTTGGAGGCAAAAACACTCCCAAATCATGCCAAATCTGTTTAATTGGCGGGTGGTAGGACTTTGGATGGATGAGGAACTTTAGGAACCAGAAAAGGAGGAACCAAGGACTACATGTGACCCACAAACCTCACTATGCCAATCCTTATGCTAGAAGGACAGAGGAGTTATTGGACCCTCTGGAAAATGCATGTCACCAAAATCATATATTTCTCCTTGATTTACTTCAGATATACTGATCAAGGATGGCTACCCTAAAGATCTAACTCTATGAATATCACCTTGTATAGGTGGGGGTGGAAATCGTGCAGCTTCCCAGATCTTATTGGACTATGGGTTCCAGCAGCAGTAGCTATGATGAGGAATGCTGGGCATTGCAGCCCATCGGCATCTGGAGGGCCAGATGATTCCCACCCCAGCCTTAAATGGTCAAGAGGCTCCGACTTCAACATCTGAGGAGCAGGCAAGACCCAGTTGTCTGTTCCTGAGCCTCATTACCATGTCCTGCCAAATAATGATCATGGTTACAGAGGCTGGTGAGTCAATGTAGCACTTGTTGATGGGTTATGATTGCATAGGATAACTAGATAAGCCATTGTGGTGCGCACTGTACATCACAAGTTTTGCGTCTTAATAAAGCTTTGAAACTTCTTATCGATTAGTGGAGTTTTGAGATAAATCAATAAAATCTAGCACACATTACTCCTCAGGCTTAGACAAAGGTCTTTTAGGTGTCTGAAGAGGGAGAGGTACCTAGGATAGATGAGCTGAGTATCTGGGGAGAAAAGTATTTGTTTATGCAGCTGGTGGAGGTACTGGTAAAGTCTTTCAGGGAAGAAGCATGCTAGTGGTTTGGGAATAGTTCTGCATTTATTCCAGTTCAATTTTTGCTGTTTCTATGGGGTTATAAAATGGGGGAGGGATGAGAAAAGGCTTCTGAAGAAGGTCAAGCACATGTGTATGGAAATATTTGATATGCTGAAATATTTGAATATTAAAAAATATTCAGAAAGTGGTTAAAATGTTTCTTGAGTGTCAGGAAAGGCTCATAAGGAGAATCCCAAACTAGTGAGAATTTTCATAGTTCAGGATATATTCTGTGCCAAATTTGCACTTTTGTGAGCAGAAAATACAATTTCCTCTGTGTGCGCATCTGTTGTGTAACTTCAAGAGGTTTCTGACTTCCAGAGTTTTCATGGCAAGATTTGTTGAGAGGAGTCTTAGCCCAACACTCAGACTCCTACACCACACAAATCTCCCATTTGTGAATTTCTCACTGAACCAATCTCAAATTCACAGCTTTTCAAAGACTTTCCCACAGTAAGAAAATATGCTCAAATTACTTCAGGAATAAAGTTAGCAGAGAAATATACCCTTAATTTGGAACAAAGGAGAAAAGATGATATGAAAGATGAGGATTATAAATATGCATATACTCCTGATAAGCTTTCCTCAGACAAGTGCATTTTAGTTATGATGGATTGCATCTGCCATCACTCCCCCAGCCAGTCTCAGTTAGTTAGTTAGTTAGTTAGTTAGTTATTGGATTTATATCCTATCTTTCTCCCAAAATGGGATTCAAGGTGGCTGCAGCATGACTAGAGGTGATAGGAGATGTAATCTTAACACATGTGGAAGTCAGCTAGGTAGAGGGGTGGTTGATCTAGACAGATTAAAAGTGGTCCCTGAAATGTTCTGTGAGAGCTGAGAATTGATCTGTTATTGCTCATCTGTCACATCCACCTTTGGGATGTCAAAGGACACCCTTCAGGAACTAGATCTCCCTCCTGTTGTATCCCCTTTGTAGTGCCCTTCCTGTTTTGCAAAGCCCTTCTGATGACTCATGTGCTTTCTCAGGAGTGGGCTATAGACCTGCATTTCCGCCTCAACAAGGAAAAGGCTGAGACCCTCACCCAAGCAGACCAAACCTTGCTTCCTCTCTGGTATGTGGCTTCTGAAGTATAGATTGCCCTCTCTGGCAGTTTTATCCAGACACGTTCTCTCTCCTGACAGTTTGCAAAGAAGTAGCAATGTTAGCCTCTTGCAACATCTTTCTGGATCCTATTACATGCTGTCCCACTCATACAATATAAATCCTAAAATCAGAGTTGGAAGAGGCCCCAAGGGCCATCCAATCCAACCCCATTTTGCCATGCATGAACTCACAATCCAAGCATCCCCGACAGATGGCCATCCAGCCTCTGTTTAAAGACCTCCAAGGAGGGAGACTCCACCAACTTCCAAGGGAATGGGTTCACTGTCCAACAGCTCTTACAATCAGGCAGTTACTCCTAATGCTTAGGTGGAATCGCTTTTCCTGTAGCTTGAATCCATTGCTCTGGGTCTTAGTCTCTAGAGCAACAAAAAACAAGTTTGTTCCATCTTCAATATGACACCTCTTGCAAATACTTATACAGTATAGGGCTATTGTATCACCTCTTAACCGTCTCTTCTCCAGGCTAAACCTGTCCAGCTCCCTAAGTCTCTCTTCATAGGACTTCATGATTTCCAGACCCTTCACCATTTTGGTTGCCCTCCTCTAGACACACTGCAGCTTGCCATCATCATTTTTGGATTGTAGTGCCCAGAACTAGACACAATATTCCAGGTGAGGCCTGACCAAAGCAGAATAGAGTAGCAGTATTACTTCCCTTGATCTAGTATGTAGAGAGATCTTGTAGCACCTTTGAGACTACCTGAAAGAAGGAAATTGGCAACATGAGCTTTCGCAGACTTCAGTCTACATCCTCAGATGCTAGACACTATAGTTGGATTGATGGATTTCAGTATGTATAACCACTCTGTCAAGGTCTTACACACTCAAAGCTGTGGCCTCCTTGACTCAACCCATCCACCTGGTATGCAGTATTCCTCGTTTTCTCCTGCTCTCCACCTTTCTTTGTATTATTACCTTTTCTACTGAGTCCTATCTTCTCATGATATGAGCAAAGTACTACAACCTCAATTTAGTCATCCTGCTTCTAGCAAGAGCTCTGGCTTGATCTGTTTGTGGACCTATTTCTTTGTTTTTCGGCCTGTTTTTGTTTTTGTTTGTGAGCTGCCTTGGGTTTCTTCTGGGAGAAAGGTGGCACAGAAATTAAATAAATAAATGTAAAGATATACAAGTGAGCACCAAACTTAAATAGTACAAGCCAGTGTATCCCCTATTACCATGTACATCTAGTTGAGGAAGCGGATAGGAAGGAAATAAATTCATTTAAGATGTGGGGCTGGAGAAGAGTACTGAACATCCTATGGACAACAAGAAGTCAAACAAATGGGTCCTTTAACAGATCAAGCCAGAGATCTCCCTGGAAACCAAGATGACTAGACTAAGGCTGCCGTACTTTGGCCACATCATGAGAAGGCACGACACTGACAAAAACAATCATGCTGGGAAAGAAGCAATAGCAATGGCAAGTACATTTCTATACCGCTTATCAGTGCACTTAAGCACTCCATAAGCAGTTTACAAAGTGTAAGCTAATTGCCCCCAACAATCTGGGGACTCATTTTAGCAACCTCCTCGGAAAGATGCAAGCCTGAGTCGGGCTTGAGCCCTTTTACTGGTATTGAACTCGCAACCTTGTGGTTTGTGAGTGAGTGGCTGCAGGATAGGCATTTAATTTTTTATTTATCAGACCTTCTTTCTCCTTACCTTCCCACTCCGTTGTTCCCTCCGTTCTGGTAGTCAAGGTCTGCTGTCCCCGCCCAGGATTTCCTCTGCCCCATCTCGGATTCGCCCCTTTTCACTCGCTGACCCTCACTCCTGGAACCTTCCCCCGCAAGACACAAGGGCCATCACTTCTTTAACCAGCTTCAAAACAAGAGTTGAAGGCTATCCTGTTCAGAGAAGCGTTCCCAGGCATTGCATGATTGTCACTTGCTATTTGATGTTCTTTTTTGTTACCTGTTTTATTGAACCATTTCCTGTATTGCTATGTGTTTTATATGTATTATCCTATTATTTCTTAGATTGCATGCCATAGGCAGGCTTACTCTTATATATTTATTGTTTTATGTACAGCGCTGTGCAAATCTACAGCGCTATATAAATAAAGAATAATAATAATGATTTAACCACTATGCCACCAGGGCTCCTAGCAGCAGAAAGAGAGGAAGCAGAAAGAGAGGAAGGTCTCATGCTAGATGGATGGACCCTGTGAAAGAGGTCATGGCATGAATTTGTAGGACATAAGCAGAGCAGTGGAGGACAGGCCATCTTGGAGATGTCTCATCTACAGGGTCTCCGTGGGTCATTATCAACTCGAGGGTGGATAACAATGAAAGGAACAGCTGGTGACTAAGATAACCACAGACAGCAGGAGGGCCCATGGGGTGCCAGGCTGTGCTGAAAAACCTAGTGCAACACAACAATGACAAAACCCCAGCAACCACAACCTTTTTGACAGGATGGCTGACCTTGGCAGAATCCAGGCCCTTCTTGGGGAACAAAACTCTGTATTGTGGAGCTACGTTGATGTGTTTTTGCTGCCTTTCAGCACTGGTGTTCTCAATTGCAGGAAACAGCCGGCTTTGCTGGTGTTGAAAGGGGTCTCCGCTCTCTGCCAAGTTATCTTATCTGGTCTCCCTCCCTCCTGGCAACCTTGCTCAAGCTCATCTTTTCCAGCATGTTGAGGGGGAATGTGTTGATTTGTTCTCAAAATATCATTTTCCCTTAATTCCTAGAGAATTTTGCTGAACTTAGAAAACAGACAAGACACTTCCAGGCTTTTAGTGGCCTCTTGTAAAACAAATCGATCAAAGAAAGGATTTGGGGGAACAGTTGGTGGTACAGATTGGATACCTTTGTGTGCCTTTCCCATTTTCCAGAGTGTTGGGAAATTCTGTTGGTAGAAAGACATAGTTTTGGCTTCCTTTGGATGAGAGAGCATTGGGAGACGCGTGACACTTCAGTGGAGAAATATTTGTTCTAATTTAAAATGTACAGAGAAAGCAGAGAGAACAAGGAGCCAGGGACCATCATGATACAGTAGTTTGAGTGTTGGACTGTGACTCTGGAGGCCACATAGACTCCATTACATAGATCCCTATCTGTTCATCATGTTTGCAGAAAATATCATAAGAAGAGCAGCTTTAGGGTCAGATGAAGGAGTGAAGTTAGGAGGAAGGAACATCAATTGTAGATATGTGGACAACGCCATATTACCAGCAGAAAACACCACAGACTTTGAGCAATTACTAAGGGAAATCAAAGGAGAAGGTTCAAAGATAGGCTTGCTGTTGAATATAAAGAAGACAATAATAATGACCATGGAATGGAAAGGGTAGCCATGAAAGAACTAGACAAGATCCTAAAGAATAAAGATGTACAACTGAGCACCAAAGTTAGAATCACCCAAGCCATTGTATTCCCCATCACCATGGATGGATGTGAGAGCTGGACAGTAAAGAAAGCAGATAGGAAGAAAATCAATTTATTGGAGAAGAGTGCTGAGGGTCCCATGGACGACAACAAAGACCAATGGGTCCTTGAGCAAATAAAGTGCTCTGGGCCCAGAACAAACTCCAACTCCCAGAATTCCATAGTCTTGAGACGAGGCAGTTAAAGTAGTGCCCAACAGGGTCATTTCTCCAGTATGGATGCAGCCCAAGTCTGCTTCAACGTCTTATGACCCTCCAAATGAGAGAACCCTCCTCCATCCAAAGTGCTGCTCAGCTCTTGCAAATTCAGGGCATTCAATCAAAGGTATGAACCCAGTAACATTAAAAATCCAGCACCAAACAGTGATACCTTTATTCCGTCAGTCAAAATGCCCAATATGCATGTTGCACGTTACTACTACTACTACTAATAATAATAATAATTTTATTTATATACCGCTTTTCCATAGATCAAAGCGGTTAACAAAATACATAAACAAAACAAAGGAGATATGTTAATGAATATACACTAATTAATCAGCATTTACCTTAACTAAATACAGTAAGTTAAAACAAACCATATTAACAATAAATAAAATTCTACACCTCCAAACTGTCACACATTTATCTACGTAATGCAATACTAACATACCAAGATTTAACATTAAACATGTCTTCTTCGTCAGGAGACGTTAGTCCGGCTGGCATTGTGTTGTTTTTGTTCTTAGTTAGATGGTACATGGAGGGTGTTTCAAAGCCAATGGAGCTTCGAAAGCTTGCAACACATACATTATGGATTTTGGTTGCCCCAATACAGTTATCACTGTTTGGTGCATTTTGGATGTTGCTGGATTTGCTATATGGCCAACATGGCTACCCCTGGATGTTTTCTCAGTCAAAGGTGGTCCTTCCACATTCATCTCTAAAGTGGTCTCCTTCTTTTGAGCATCATTGTCTTTTGCATAGATAGATCTCCATACAAATAGAGGCCAGATTATCCTTAACTATCAGTTCCCAGTGAAACCTTCCAGGCCTGCTAACCAGTCTATCTCCCCAAACAAAGGATGGGTGATCCAGGGTCTACATATGAATAGATAACCTGCAATCCTCTAGAAAGTCTGCATAAATTGCTCTAGGAAACGAGGAGAAGAAAGAAGCAAACTCATACACTTTGGAACACCATTTTGCTGAAGTCTGCTTTTTTTGACATCGGTGAATACAACCTGAGAAGTATTTTGGATGTCTGAAATACATGGAATTAAAATACTAAATGGGGGGGGGGCAGACATTTTAAAAGTTGTTGGAAAAGTGGGGTGGCAGGCTATTAATTGGGGCTGTTCTGGCTAAATCAAGACAGTTGGAGGATATGGAGTTATACAGCATAACCCTGATGTAGGACCAAATCTTTCCTGTTTGGTACGATCTGAGACTTTTTATACCAATTCCCCAGGTTAGCTTATTTTAACCCAGTATAAAATTGGAAAGATCAGGAAGCTGGGACTTTTCAATCAGTCCGGGTGCATCTGGATGCATAGAATTATAGAGTTGGGAGAGACTCCAAGGACCATCCATTCCAACCCTATTCTGCCAGGTAGGAAGACACAATCCAAGCCCTTCTTCTGATAGATGGCCACCCAGCCTCTGTTTAAAGACCTTCAAAGAAGGAGACTCCACTAGACTCCGAAGCAGCATCTTCCACTGTCCAACAACTCTTACCATCAGGAAGTTCTTCTGAATGTTGAGCTGGAATCTTTTTTCCTGCAGCTTGCATCCATTGTTCTGAGTCCTGTTCTCTGGAGCAGCAGAAAACAAGCTCACTCCATCCTCCATATGACATCCCTTCAAATATTTAAACAGGGCTCTCATATCACCTCTTAACCTTCTCTTCTCCAGGCTAAACATACCCAGCTCCCTCAGTCGTTCCTCATAGGGCTTCATGGTTTCCAGACCCTTCACCCTTTTTGGATACACTTCAGCTTGTCAACATGTCTCTTGATTTGTGGTGCCCAGAACTGGACACAGTATTCCAGATCAGGAATAGAGTAGTAGTGTTAACTCCCTCAGTACTGTATAGACACAGTGCTCCTATTGATGCAGACTAGAATTGCATTGGCTTTCTTAGCTGCCGCATCGCATTACTGACTCGTGTTTAGCCTCTGGTCCACCAAGACTCCCAGGTCCCTTTTGAATGGACTGCCATTGAGCCAGGTGTCCCCATTCCTATATATGTGCAGTTCATTTTTACTGTCAAAGAGTGGTATCCTACATTCTATCTCTCCTAATTTAATGTCATCTGCAAATTTGATAAGTATGCCCACACTTCTGTCTTCCAAGTCATTTTTGAAGATATTGAATAGCGCTTGGCCCAGGACACCCTTGTGGCACCCAAATGGTCACTTCTCTCCAGGATGAAAAGGAACCATTGCTGACCACCCTTTGGCTTCTGTCAGTCAACCAATGACAAATCCACCTAACAATCACACTGTTTAGCTTGCATTTTATTAGGGTGTTTTTTTTTTTTTGCAAGGGTATTATGGGGGACCTTGTTGAAGGCTTACTGAAATCAAGATACACTACATCCACAGCATTCCCTTCATCTACCAAGTCTCTATTAGAAAGGAGATACGATTAGTGTGGCCTATCTAAGCACATGCCTGGCTGTGATTCCATATGAGCTCTCTTTATGCATGAAGAAAGGAGAACTAGAGGATGTCAGTGATGTAGGCTCAAGTCAGTTGACTTGGGCTTAAATCTGACTCAAATCACTTCAATGACTTGACTTGGCAAAAATGCTACACTGACCTGACTTGAGACTTGCTGGTGCCATTCACTTCAAGCGGCAGGCTAATTTCTCAGAAGGGGACAGCAAGTGCATTAGGCAATGGGTTTGAGGCAGAAGGATCCTTCTAAAGCTTTTGAAAGGCTTTAGAAGGCTCCTCTGATGTCCTCACAGAACTAAAACATGGGAGCCACCTCTTTTCTACTGTGAGGATTCTTATTTTATAAGTTGAGCCAACTAATACAGTACCCTCTCATTTCATATATTGTAAGCATCCTATTTCTCAATAGGTTTGGTGCTCGCTTCTAATCTCTAGGTCTTTGTGGTAGTTAATGTGCAAAATGTTATTAAAACAAGACAGTTATCAAATGTTTATTTTCAATCACTTTCCGAAAGTAAGTTATCGAAGCCACTGCTGAGAAAAAGTAGGACTCTGGTGAAATGAACTGAACATTGGATTTTTAAAGAAAATTGTGCATTGGTGTGTGTCTAAGTATGAACAACCCAGCATCCACACAAAACACACAGCCATCAACATACACACCACTCCTTGCTTGGAGCTCTTCCCACAGGGTGAAGGCAGACATTGCACCTATTTACACTTTCACACAGGCTCCCCTTTCAGGAGGCAAACACTGCCCCTACTCTTTCCAGTATTGATGCCAATTGGGATTCTGGCACACGGGAAAACACTGGGTTCCTTTTTACTCCTCCATTGGCTCCTTCACAGCTAAGAACGAGGGGTTGGTTTTAATGGGGGGTTGGGGGCTCACTTGACACAGTCCACCCCCCTCTGCCCTGGAGACCAGACTCCAGCCAAAAGGTGACTGAAGAAAAAGGCAGGACTCCCCACAACAGCTGCTCTTTATGCTTTCAAAAGGTCCTCCGAAACTCCCATCACCTTCTGGACGGGAGGATGAAGCAAATTAAAGCTGCCCGGTTTAGGACAGCCTCCAGGCCAACAACAGAGGACCATAGGTAATAGATGCCGTTGTGCGCCTTAAATTGTTTTCATTAAGTTGCTCACAACTTGTCCATTTCAAACATAATCATAGAGTTGAAGAGACCCCAAAGGCCATCCAGTCAACCCCTTTGGCCATGCAGGAATCCTCTATCCAGCACTCCCCATTCAATGGCCATCCAGCCTCTGCTTAAAGACCTCTAAGGAGGAGGCTCCACTACACCCGAGGAAGAGTGTGCTCCACTGTGGAACAGCCTTACTGGCAGGAAGTTCCTCCTAAGGTTGAGGTGGAATCTCTTTTCCTGGAGTTGCATCCATTGTTCAGGTCCTGTTTTCTGGAGCATCAGAAAACAAGCTTGCTCCCTCCTCAATATGACACCCTTCAAGTATTTAACAGGGCATCATATCACCTTTTAATCTTCTCTTCTCCAGGCTAAACATCCCAGCTCCCCAGTCGTTCCTCATAGGACATGGTTTCCAGACCCTTCACCATTTTAGTCGCCCTCCTTTGGACACATGGCTCCAGTTTCAAGTCCTTTGAATTGTGGCTGCCCAGAACTGGACACAAATTCCAGTGGGGGCCTGACCAGCGCAGAATATGGACACTATACTTCCTTGATCTAGACATATACTTTTATTGATTGCGCCTAAATGCTTGACCTTTTAAGCTGCTGCATCACACTGTTGACTCATGTTCAACTTGTGATATACTATATGTTAACATATATAAGAAAATCCAGCATATACTTTATATACTATAGCAAAGCCTTTGACTGCACAGACCATGAAAAGCTATGGAAGGCTCCTGGGAGTGCCCAATACATCTGATCGTCCTGATGAGGACTTATTGCGGGACCCCATGAATGGATTTCCTAGGGATTTTTAACGGGCATGGCTTCCTCAGAGATTGTTTAGCCAATTCCTTCCTCTGCCTCAGCACCTGGGGATGTCTTTGGCTTCTCCCATTTGCCATAATAAGTATTTGTTCTTTTTCAACGCATGTCTATTGATTGGACTGGTGTTGATTCATTGCAATTTTAAACACTTTCTTTTCTGGACAGTATTATCGTGTTCCCCCAAAAGCTATAATATGCAAAGAAGCATGATTGAAAACGCAACCAAACAAAGAACCAAAATATAAAATCGGAAACAGGGGTTGAAATTTCCGTTTCTGAAAATGACAAACCTCCGCAGTTCAGAATGCACGGTGGTAAACACACAAGTATAAACGGGAACTAGTTCTTTAACGTGCCTTGAGGGGGGACACCCCACCGCAGAGCCCAAAAGCTTCAGAAGACTGCAAGGATCTGAAGCCAGAGGAGGCCGAGGTTGGGGGGAAGGATGGCAGCCCCAAGTGCTGTAAGCCTTTGGGCCCGCGTAACGGGGAATGTTTACCAAAGGTTTGCCTGACCCCCGGCCTGCCACCCTTTTCTCCAAACGTAAGATAAGGAATTAATTCACCGTCAATGCATCCAGGAAAGAGTGGGTGCAATCCATGGAAACCTCTGCTAAAATAAACTGTTTGTGTTTCAAAGGTGCTGCAAGGCTCCTTCTCTGCTCTTCTTTTTATACTCAAACAGACATATGCAAAAAGGATCTGTGCATCACTTTGAACCCAAATGAACAACAGAAGTCGTACCCCATCTTTGTGGCTTAGTATCAGAGAATCAATGTCCAGTTTGCTATGGTTATTAAAAATGGACAGACTGGAGTTCCCAAGTATCACGCTGGATTGCCTGCAAACACCTCTTTAGGAGCAGGACTAGTCTGCAAAAGGATCTTGTCGCATCTTTTCAGACTAACGGAAAGAAAGAAACTGGTAGCGTGAGCTTTCCTGCATCTGAGGAGTAGACCAAAGTTTACAGCAATCTTCATGATACAATCCCTTTTGCACAGTTAGTCTCAAAGTTGCTACAAGATCCTTTGCACAGTGATGTTCCCAGACTTACCAGCTATGTCTTTGAATTCTACTAGACATTGTTCCCTGTTCTTCAGTGATGTGTCCCAGTCTTTTAGTCCAAGTCCCAGTCAGTCTCAGTTCTACCTTAGGTCTCATGTTGGTTTTCAAATCCTTGCAAGACTTTCAAGTCAAGCTCGAGTCTCAAATCTGGAGCCACCTTTTAACATGGGACAGGCCATGGGCTTGAGGTGCGGGTTTCGCGTCCCCGCTTGGCAAGA
>NC_056524.1:271381654-271399908 GCF_019175285.1 Sceloporus undulatus
ATAATAATAATAATAATAATAATAATAATAATAATAATAATAATAATTTATAGCCCACCCAATCACAAAGAATCCAGGCGGGTTACAACAATAAAATACATCACAATACAGTAGAGTTAAAAATCAAACCCTAGACCTACCGCCCCCCCCCCATACCCAGTACTAAAACAGAATTAAACAATGATAGTGTAAAAAACATTAAAAGCATTTTTTAAAAAGGCAGAAACATAGGCGGGGAAGAATAGACAAATGAGGGGACAATATCTCTATATCTGGGGAGGGTAACTAAGTTGGAAAGGTCTGCTGGAAGAGATCCGTCTTGAGTGCTTTCTTAAAAGCTGTCAGAGTGGAAATGTGACGGATCTCCTCCGGCCGGTCGTTCCATAGTTTAGGAGCAGTAGTAGAGAAGGCCCTCTGGGAAACTGATGTTGGCCTAGATTTTTTTGGCTGTAGTAGATTTCTTCCAAAGGACCTTAATGTGTGGGGCGGACATTACCTGCCTTGATCCTCAAAACGGAAGAGGCGGGATATAAATAAATGGTTGTTGTTGTTGTTGTTGTTGTTGTTTTCCCCATCATCCTCATTTATGGATGTGAGAGCTAGACAGTGGACAGAAAAAAAACCCAGCTCCTTTGAAATGTGGGGCTGGAGAAAAGTCCTTGGGATGCCATTGACAGCCTAGAAGACAAACAAATGGGTTCTTGGACAGATCAGACCAGGGCTCTCCTTGGAAACAATGACGGCCAAGTTGAGAACCTCATCCTTTGGCCACATCATGAGAAGATGTCACTAGGAAAAACAATAATGCTAGGAAAGGTAGAAGAAAGAGAGGATAGACTCAGTCAGGGGGTTATTATGGGCAAGGGCTTATTGCAGGATCTGGGCAAGGCTGCTGTAGAGGAGAGGGTTTCTTGGAGATGTCAGAACCCACTCGAGGGCAGCTAACAACAACAACAGCAACAGCAGCAACAACAACAACTATGTCTTGAAGCCTCCACCCCTTCAGGGTTCTCCCTAAGCAAACCCTTCACTGGGGGTTGACAGATGTCTATTTTTATGGGTCATCCTCAGGCCCTGGCATCACTGTGGGGGGTGAAGGAGATGCGGACCACACCAGGTGACACCCTAAAGAGGAGTGACACCCTTGCTCCACAAACATTACATGCTTGCAGAAATTATTATTATTACTATTATTATTATTATTATTATTTATATAGTGCTGTGGTGTTTGCCTGTATCTCTTAAAATACTGGAAGACTGGTGTGAGTGGGGTGAGGCTTAGTGGGAGGAGAAAAGAGAGGCCCCCAATTATTATTTTTTAATTAAAATTACAAATTTCAAAATTTAATATTTAACTATAAATATTTTACCAAATTTTCACTTTAACCACATGAAATTATGCATCTGTAAACACATTTATTCTGTGCATATGATATTGCAATTGAAAGTTATGATTTTAATTTGGCTAGTTGTTTACGTCACAACCATGACTGTTATGTTCAGTGATACATGGGAATTATGATTTATAAGTAACGTTAGCACAAAAAAAATTACTAAGGATTTTGTATGGTGTGGTACGGATGGAAGTCATTGGGAAGGCAACACCTTGAGTTACCACACCAGGTGACCATGCCGACCCCAAGAGATGCCGCTGTCTCCAGGCAGGAGATCAAGGTGGTGCAAACCTCCAGCTCAGTTTGCTTCACGATGATTTGTTACTACAGTATATAGTCCCCTAGTTGAGGGTCTGTAAGGCACACCTGTCATTGGATTTTCTTGGTACGTTTCTTCAGAGGGGGTTTGCCGTTGCTGTCCTCTGAGGCTGAGAGAATGTGACTTGCCCAGAGTCACCCAGTGGGTTTTTGTGGCCAAGTGACAGTTCAGACCCTGGTGTCCTGAGTCCTAATCCAATGGTACCACTGTACCATGCTGGATCTCAAAAATAGACCCGGGGAATGAATTTTCCTCTGTTACCAACCTGCTTGCACAATTCTCATGGCTAACAGAGGGGAGATGGGTCACACTTGAGCGCTTGGATTTTCTTTGTTCTCTTTTGCACTATGCAACCTGCAGGAATGGTATAGCCTCACCTTTGTATCTCCCTGCACATTCTGCAAGCACCTCTTCATAAATTCAACATGTGAGGACTTGAGCCATGAATAATGGAGATTGTTCCCCCATAGGCAATGCACCACAGGATAGATCCAAAGCAACCTCCCCTTCCACCAAATGAAAAATGTGGTTCATTTGGTTCAAAGTTTGGTTCAAAAGTTTTGGTTCAAAAGTTTGCCGTTGTTGTTGTTGTTGCTGCTGTTGTTGTTGTGTGCCTTCAAGTCATTTCCAAGTTATGGTGACACTAAGGCAACCGATCATGGGGATCTCTTGCCAAGATTTGTTCAGAGAAGGTTTGCCCTTGCTTTCTCCTGAGGCTGAGAGCATGTGACATCTGCCCAAAAGGTCTAGTTTAGAGAGGACCCATTTTATCAATATTCACAGGCATCTCTTCAGCCGACAGTCTCTCCGAAGGAACAACTGCTCCCATGCTCTCTATTCTATTTATTTACATTTGTAATGAATTTCTAGTAAATGAATCTTTTCTTATCGAAGCTCTCTTTGGTATAGCATGATCCACGGATTGTATCTCTTTCTCAGTACTGTTTTTCCTGATTAGAGGCAAAAATAAATGGGAGAGTTCATTGTGTGATGAAGGATGGAACAAGGTTGGTTTTGTGAAGTCGAAGGTTTTCATGGCCGGCATCCATAGCTTTTTATGGGTTTTTCGGGCTCTGTGGCCATGTTCTAGAAGAGCTTATTCCAGATGTTTCACCAGCATTTGTGGCTGGCATCTTCAGAGAATGTTGGCATGGACAATGATAACTAATTAAACAGGCACAAATCTTCCTTGCATCTCCTCCCACCCTGAGGCCTCACAGATTACCATGGAAATCACTTCTCCCAACACAGGGTCACACAGTGTGTGTGTGTGTGTGTGTGTGTGTGTGTGTGCGCACACACACGCACACACACACACACCACTCTCTTCCATGCCAACATTCTCAGAAGACGCCAGCCACAGATGCTGGTGAAACATCAGGAATAAATATGGCCACAGAGCCTGAAAAACCCACCAGAAAAAAGCAACTAGGATTGGTTTTGGCTGATTGAGAGACCAGGACATGGAGCAACGGGTGTAAACTAAAGAAACAAAGATTCCACCTAAACCTTTATTCATGGTTCACAATCCTCACATGTTCAATTTGTTAAGGGATGCCTGCAGAATGCGCAAGGAGATATAAATGTGCAAGGAATCCCTAATGAAAGATGTCACAGTTATGCCCTGTAGTTGATTCAGTAGACTCTGGGAAACAGAGGGAAAGGGTTGTAGATGCTAATAATCTCCATCATAACCAAGCAAAGTTAAAGTCAGATGGAAATGCAAAGTGGCTTGATAAGATATTGCTGTATCTAAGCAGATGTCATGTAGGTCTAGTACTTTGTACCCAGGGATAAGGGCTGTTGGAAAATCATTTAGTGGGCAAATGTGTCACAGATTAGTAAATAGGATGTACTGTAGAATGAGGAAGAACTTCCTGATGGTAAAAGCTGTTTGACAGCAAATGACGCTGCTTCAGAGAGTGATAGAGTCTCGTTCCTTGGAGGTTTTCAAACAGAGGGTCCGACTGTGCCTTCCTGCATGGCAGAAGGGGGTTGGAATAGATGGCCCTTGGGGTCTCCTCCAGTTCTATGATTCTATCATTCTAAATCTAGCATTAAAGGACCTGCCTTATTAGAATCTATAACTTTCTGTACTAAAGGATCTGTCTCTTCGTTTACATCACTCAAAGGGCCTGTTGGAAATCGGCCTGTTTCCTTTCCAGTCCCAAGTTCCAAATGTTGGCCATTTTCTGAAGGCTCCAGATATATTTATATTGGCCTTTGCAGTTTAGGGCAGAGAGGTATTGGATATAGTCGGTTTAAAATAGCACATTACTCCACTTCCAATTCTGTCCAGGAAGATCCTAGCTCTAAAAACGATGTCTTGCTAGTTGATCATGAGCACACATTACTAACGCTCTAGCATCCTGAACATTGTAAAAGTGATGTTCCACTTTCTCTGTGTCTGCATCCACACTGCTGAAATAATCAGATTTGACACCATTTTAACTGCACAGCTATGGAAGTGTAGATGCAGACCAAGTTATTATCGGTGTCAGCTGTTAAAGGCTTAGTTTTAAGGCTGATAATTTCTTTAATAGCCTATGCACTCAACATCTTTGCAGGATGCATTATGAACTCCAGATCTGAGCCATTATACTGTCTACTGCCTTCAGGAAAGGAAGAATGTGCAAAAGAAAACAGATATTGCATTAGTATCAAAAACCTGCCCATTTAATGTTATAGTATCATAATTATATCATCTTCTTCAAGCAACATAGGGATGGAGTTTTTACATTTTCTGTGTTTCTTTCCTGCAGAGAGAAAATAGTTTGAGGGTTTACTTTGATCAACTTACTTCTGGGCTAAATTTCTATTCTAATTTCTGGTCATCATGACCATTTTTAAATGCAGTATAGAAGAAGCACTGAAGGGAACACAAAAGAAATATACCACAAATGCACCACACCCTAAAGTTTCCCTTGCGCAAAAGGCTCTCCGAAAGGGAATCACAGAAGTACCAGTTGGAATCCAAAGTCTGTTCTCATTGCGGTCGTCATTCTTTTTTTACTCCAAGTCTGCTCACTTTCAATAGACTGCCGCATCAGATAATTAATCAAATAGTAGAAGTTTTCCTAACAGAAGGACTTCACTAACAGTAAAGCCATCTCTTGCTATGACTCCCTTAAGAGCCAGTTAACTCTCACACAGGAACAATGCAATAAAGGTATCTTATGACCTCTGTCTGGCAAATGGACAGTTTATGAAGTCCTGTTAATCTTAAAGAAAGTCCGAAATAATTAGATTACTTGACTCTTGTTATTTGAATGCTAATTTAAAAAGGTTTTTTAAAAATAAAATAAAATAAAACCCAACTATTAAAATGAAGCCCCTGTAGTTCTCACCAGCCTGCAAACAGGTTCTTAGGGTGCATCTGCACTGTAGAAATAGTGCACTTTGACACCACTTTAACTGCCATGGATCCATCCAACAGAATCTTTGGCAGAGAAGGCAAGAGACCTTGACTTTTGGACAGAAGTACTCTATAAGGTCTGAAACACACTGCAGAAACTATCCAGTTTAAGACCACTTTAACTGCCCTGGCCCAGTGCTAGGGAATCCTGGGAATTGTAGTTTGTTTTGGCACCAGAGCTCTCCAACAGAGAAAGCTAGATGTCTCACAAAACTAAAGGTCCCAGAATTCCCCAGCACTGAGCCAGAGCAGTTAAAGCGATCTCAAACTGGATTATTTCTACAGTGTGTTTTGGACCTATGGCTGCATCTGTACTGCAGAAATAATCCAAGATGGCACCTCTTTAACTGTCACGGCACAGTGCTATGGAATTCTGGGAACTGTAGTTTTGTGAGATATTTAGTTTTTCCCTGTTAGAGAGTTCTGGTGCCACAACAGATTACAAATCCCAGAACTCTCTAGCATTGAGCCATGGCAGTTAAAGTGGTGTCAACCTGGATTATTTCTGCAGTGCAGATGTAGCCTGTATGAAGCAAACTTTGCAAAGGGAAACTTTGTTCAGGTGGAAGGGGAGGTTGCTTTGGATATATCCTGTGGTGCATTGCCTCTGTTCACAGTCCTTACATGTTGAATTGATGAAGAGGTGCATGCAAAACACACAGCAAGATATAAAGAAAAGTCAGATGAAAGATGTCACAGTTATGCCCTGAAGTAGATTCAGTAGACTCTGGTAAGCAGAGGAAAAGGGTTGTAGACGATAAGAATCTCCATCAGATGGAATGGTAAGAATCTCGCTGCATCTTGGGAGATGTCATGCAGGTCCACTACTTGTACCCAGAGATCAGGGTTGTTGGGAAATCATTGAGTGGCCAGCCTGTCTTGCCATTGCCTTGCTCTGAGGCTGAGAGAATGTGACTTGCCCAGTGGGTCTTTATTCTCCAGCGGGGAATCGAACTCTGATCTTCAGAGTCATATAGTCCAACACTCAAACCATTGCACTGTGCATACACATACCCAGAATTAAACCCATTTAAAATTCATTAAAGGATAGAAGATAAAAAATCAACAAGACAGAGCATGTGTTAAAAGCCAATTGCTATCAAAATGATGATGATGATGATAGTAGTAGTAGTAGTAGTAGTAGTAGTACGTTTATTGATGTTAAACCACCTTGAAAATCCTGGTGAATGGAGGTTTTAAAAGCTGCAGCTAATCTACAAATGCAGGAGTGAACTTATCCCAACTATCTGCCCTGTCCCTTTAACTACTGCGGTTTGTTGAGCAGATATTGCACCTGCTGATATTCCCCTCTGTTTGTCCAGCCCTGGGAGCGGGCATTCCTCCACTGGGGCAATAAAAGAATGACGATCCCTTCCTTTTGCAATCAAAGGAAAGGTGCTATGCTTATGCTGGGAATTCTTTCCACTCGTACCAGTAGTTTCCAGATGCTGTAAGCTCATGGCAGCTGTGGCCTGACTGGAGACACTTCATAAAGGGTGGCAAGATTGTGGAGGGGATGTCAAGCACACCCACAACACCGTATGGGAGTTTCAGTCCAGATAAATAACTTTCCAAGCCCTGGTTATATTTGCAGGAGGTTTTGGTTCCTGATTGTTGGTAAATGGCGACAAGGAAAGGATTGAGAGCCAGCGTGGGATGATGGTTTGAGTGTTGGACTATGACTCTGGAGATCAGGTCTCGATTCCTAGTTCGGCCATGAAACCTACCGGATGATCTTGGACACGTCACATGCTCTCAGCCTCAGGGGAAGGCAATAGCAAACCCTTTCTGAACAAATCTTGCCAAGAAAACCCCAGGATAGGTTCGCCTTAGGATCATCATAAGTGGGAAACGACTTGAAGGCACACGACAACAGGTGCTTCTCAGGCTAGCTGATGTGCGGGACTGGCAAGTATTTTTTTCCAACTGCACCAAGGCCCAGCAGCATACTTGTGCCCATTGGCTACAACTGGTATTTTCATTCTTAAAAACTCAGCTTAGGGACTGCCACTGGTCCAGGGGCCACCATTTTGAGTAGAGCTGGTATCTTGCATCTCTTGGCAGCCCAACACCCAGGTACTAACCAGGGCTGACCTTTCTTAGGAGGATGAAGGATATTCCAAACAGTGCCTGAGCAAATAGGATAGGCTCCCCACCATGTGTAAACAAGCATTTAGCTTTGTTCTAGAGAGGGACAAGACACAAGAGCCAATGTGATGTAGTGGTTTGAGCGTTGAACTATGACTCTGGAATCCAGGGTTCGATTTTCGGCTCGGCCATGTAATCCCACTGGATTACTCTCTCAGAAGATGGCAGTGTAAACGCCTTCTGAGGAAACTTGCCAAGAAAATCCCTTCAGCTCACCATAAGTCGGAAATGACTTGAAGGCGTAGAAAAGCAAACAACAGAAGGACAAAGTGCCATGCATCCATCACTGCTGACTGTTTGTAAGCCACTCTGTATCCATGCCTTCTGTGCCTTCCAACTGTCTTGATATACTCTGTGTATTTCCTTCCCCACCCTGCGCCACTTGCGTAAACAGTCGCCATCCCCAGCATCAGAGCAACTGAAACACTGGACACTTGCAAACAAAGTGAGTCGCCTCCTCCTGAGCTGAGATTTACAAAAGGGAAAAACCATATCAAAATTCTGGATAGTTTGCATGGCAGTAAATGAGAAGGAAATCCCCTGCTGCAAATGGAGAAGAGAGAGAAAGTTGGAAAAAGCAACCGAAGAAGAGTGCCCTTTGCAAGGAGAACCTGGATCCCCGAGGGATACTGCAAAACTGCAGTAAATGAAATGATTGAAAAAGGCCTTTGTTAAAAGTGTCAGACATAGCATTTGACATACGCACACAGATGCCTTCAGACTTCTCTCTGGAGTTTATCACACGGGACGGATCTTATGTAGAAACTGGATTTAAACTGAAAAAAACCCACAAAAGTGGGTATTTTTTCCAATGATGTTCAGGGTTAACCCAAACAAAAAGTAGACCCCCCTCCAAAAAAAAAAAACCCCAGATTTATTTTCAGAGGATGTTACTGTTAATGAGAATGAACGCGACATTAACCTGAACGGAAACTGGACAAAGCCCACTCCTTTTTACTTTAGAAAAATCCTGAAAGTAAAAAGAGGAGGGTTTTGTCTACTTTCTGTTCGGGTTAATGTCACAATAGTCCCTTTGTGTGTAAAAACTACCCACTTTGCAGCTTTTTTTCCTGGTTTTTAAATCCCATTTCTACACAGGATTTTTGCAGTCTCCCCATGTGATAAACTCCTTTGTCTCTGTCTATATGTTAATCATGCATATGTGTGTGTGTAAATATTTGGGCATATTTGTGGAAGTGAATTGCCTACCTTAGCCATACAGATATCGAGAGATAAAAATGTTTAAATATGCAAAGCATACTTATATTTAAATATATAAGAGATAGGGCTCTTTCGAACTAAAGAAGCATGAGCTCTTGCAACAGGGCTCCTTGAGTTTGTCCTCACCTCCGCCTTCACTTCTTCCATCTTTTTGGGTGGCTGTTTGTCACAATTTTGTGGATTTGCACTTAGGCTCTTCCAAAGATTTAAAATAAAAAACCCCTAAGGGTGAGGTTTATTGAGTTGCTCCTATGGTTCAAAAGGCCAATTGTCTCCTCTTTTCATTTTAAAATTATTAAAGCTATCCTTGGGTATCCACAGGACCTTCTGTAGATATCAAAATCCGTGGATGCTCAAGTCCCATTGAATACAATGGTGCAGTAAAATGGAGTCCCTTATGTAAAATGGCAAAATCAGGGTTAGCTCTTTGGAATTTATATTAAAAAAAATCAGTATTTTCAAGCTGTGGATACTTGATCTGCGGTTAAAAAATCCATGGATACAGAGGGCCACTGTAGTGCTAAAACCTAAGTAATGTCTTCTGGTGTAAACCCCGTCTCCCCCAAAAAACTGATGGAAATGTAATTCACCCTTGCAGCAGCAGAATGGACTCAGTGCTTAAAGTTAAAATTTGGTAAGATATATATATTTAAAACAAAATGTAAAAAGAATAATAAATTTTAATTTTAATTTTTTAAAAATTTAAATGTTAAAAGCATTGGACTATGACTCTGGAGTCCAGGATTTGAATATCCTCTCAGCCATAGAAACCCATTGGGTGACCTTGGGCAAGTCACACTCTCTCAGCCTCAGAGAAAGGCAATGGCAAACCCATGATAGGTTTACCTAAGGGTCTCCATAAATCAGAAAGCCTTTGAAGGTACACCACAACTACAACTTTTAAGCAAATGTCTACTTTTCTGGCAGTCACTACATCTGGTGGCAGTGGGTCCCATAGTTTAGCTCTCTGTTGTATGAAGCTCTTCTTGAATGCCTTTTCCAAACATGTAGTTTGCCCTATTCACAGCAGCATTGAAACAGGAGAATGCAATGGCGGCTTATGGCCCCATGTCAGTGGAGTAGTTAACTCAAGTCGAAGTTTTCAACTGAATTTAAAGGCGCTATCCAAGGTAATTAAACACTGTCCTCTAAACAGGACCAGCACCTTGCACAGTTCTTTTAAAGTCCAGAGAAAAAGTTGGCAAAGCTTCATTGCATTCCTGAGGGAGGTGATGCACCAGCAGCCTCCAGTCTGGAAGCTTCACTACAAAATTAAAATACTCCTCGTTTTATTTTAATAGATTGTGATCCCGCCATGTGCAATTTGGAGGCATTTGGGCTTTCTGGAAGGAGGAGAGACTCCTTAAATGCTGCAGGAATAGTGTTTGTTACGGAGTATCTGCGAGGATGTGCATTCCTGGATGTGTGGTGATCTGTCCACTTTGCTTGGATTTGCATAGCCATGCTATGGCTTGGATTTGCACCGCTGCGCATTTTAAACAGAAGGGTGTATGATCAGTCAGAGTCTGAGAGCCTTTTAGCTGCCTATGCAACTGAATAGATGCAAATTTGTGCAGCACAGCAAAGACAATACAATGTCAATGCAAATACGCAAAGATATGCAGCAATTTGCATAATACACCTAGATGTAGACTAG
This sequence comes from Sceloporus undulatus, assembly GCF_019175285.1. Lineage (NCBI taxonomy): Eukaryota > Metazoa > Chordata > Lepidosauria > Squamata > Phrynosomatidae > Sceloporus > Sceloporus undulatus. The sequence goes on from NC_056524.1 coordinate 271,391,809, forward strand.
CCCCAATACAATGTTTTCAAGGTGTCATCCACCACAAGCCGGCTGGCACCCTGTTAATGATGCGCACATGCATAAGTGCAGGTTACACACATGTAGGTCCCTTTCTGGGTGGGGTGCAGAAGGCCATGCTTTTGCTCTGTCCAAAAGGCCACCCTCCCATTGGGTTGTTTCACCTCCTTCTTACTATAGAGAAGGGAAGAAAAGAACATGATTCAGAACATGAAGATCCAGATGTTCTGGGATCCAGGGGGGAGGAAAAGGCAGGTACATGACATCTGAGACTGCAGGCTCATTTCTTTCCCTGAGACCAGCTGCTTTTCTATGGCCTACTATGCCATTAGTCCCCTGATTTAGCCTAAGGCTGCAATCCTCTGCCCTACCCACTGCACAAAATTGCTTATGGGGCTGTCCTCTAATGTGTATTTGCATGTCCTCAAATGCATATGGGGCTGACCTTTAACATTTATTAAATTTATTGTCTTTAATCTTTAGATACCCTAAAACAGTGGTCCCCAAACTGTGCTCTTTAAAGAATTTGGGACTTCAGCTCCCAGAATCCCAGACTATTGGCCGACATGGCTGAGGCTTCTGGGAGCTGAAGTCCAAAATCTCTTAAAGGGCACAATTTGGGGGTCAATTGCCCTAAAGTCATCATATCCAATTTAATCTTGGAAGCTAACTAGGGTCATCCCTGGTTACCTTTTGGATGGGATGCCTCCAGCCAATGAATAGCAGGTGCTGTAGGCTATATTTCAGAGGAGGAAACTGGCAAATCCAGCTCTGAATCTTCCTTGCCTCAGAAAACCCTATGGAATTAATGGGTTTGCCAGGAGTCAACAAATGATTTGAAGGCACATGCACGCACATTTATTTCAAGCATTTTGAAATTGATCAAGATGATGGTAGTGGCGATCATAATGAGGATGAGCAAGAATAGCATTGCCAGGGACCAGGATCATCCCACACCCTGAAGCTTCCAGGCCAAAATTTGAGAATTAGGAAATGCTTCGGGTGATGTCATTCAGCCGTATAATTAAGCAGTAACCAGAGTTGCTCACATCCTGTCATTCAGACACATAGACACACAGAGATAAATTTATTCTGGTTGGCAATTCAGTCCAAGGTCTTATTTATTTTACTTATTTTGATTTACTTTATTTATATGCCGTCTTTCTCCCAGGCCGGGACCCAAGACAACTTCAATAATACAGTACATTAAAATGATGCAAAAAGTTAAAGACAAGTATGAAAACAATATAAAATACTATAAAACTGATTTAAAAACATAGAAAAGTTAAAAACAGATAAAACATACATTTACATTTTTTTTTTAAATCCTTCACTGCTTAAGCATTAAAAAGTTTGCTTAAATAATGTTTTGTCTGCTGGTGAAAGGAAAGCATCCTGTGGAAGGAAATTCCAGAGGGCAGGAGTACAAGAAGACACCAATCTTACTTAGGATACAGCTACAATATTGTTGCCACTGTTGTTGTTGTTGTCGTCGTCGTCATCATCATCATCATCATCCCACTTTCCCCCAAAAAATTGGGACTCAGAGCAGCTTACAATTTAAATGAATAGACCTGGCAGGGGAAACACCTTGATCACGAGGGAAGTTGTGGCTCATCCATTGCACTCCAGGTGCACTGACCCCTGTGATTTTCCCAAATGTGGGAAACTTGACTGCATAATTTGTAGTACCTCTGGTTCATCTCCCAATTAGACCCCCTGAAACCAGTGGCGTCCCTGCACTGGGTGTCACCGGGTGTCCCTGCACCAACTGGGGGGGGGGGCCTTCCAGGGGCGGTGCATGCTTCCTCCCCCCATGCCACTCCATCCTTTCCCTTTGTAGGCAGAGGACAATGGATTCCTCAAGAAGTCTCCATGTTTTTGGATTAGGAACATTTTGTTGGTAAGTGTCTAAATTTATTCATCTACCATCCGATACTTAATACAAGGATCCCTTATGCTCCAACACCATCCAAGAGCCTGCAGGCAAGGAAGCCCTGAAGCTCTTGTCTGAAAAAAACTCTCCCCCTTTCAAGCCTAGGGTTGCAATTCCATGGACCCCTCACATGCACAGGGCACCCCTTCTCCTGAACCCCACAATTTGTGCAGATAGGACCCCCCAGGGCCCATGGCAAGGGCAGGCTGGAGTGTGTGGGGAGCGTTCCTTCTGCCTTGACCCCAGGCGTAGTAAGTTGGTTGTCTGGATGCCTTCATGGGGAACAACAGGAGGTCTGAGGAGCTCAGTTTGGATCACCCTAATCATACCTGTTACAGGAGAAGAAGGGGAACAGCCTCCGCCTCTTTCGCACCCACCTTCCTCTCCCTCTGCTGCACCCAGCATGGGAGGAAGATCGACCAAGAGAGCCTTGTTGCGGTACCTTAAAGACCAGCAGCAGGTCTAGTCCTTAGGACTGGAGCATGGCTTTGGTGCGGCTTCTGGACTCTTAGGACGCTTGTATTGTTGAAACACCATACCTCCAAAGTGACTCGAAGCAGCTTTATTTTGGCTGGCTGTATCAGGCCCATGTCTCCCATCTTGTGACTCTGGTGGCCACAGAGAAAGAGAGTTTCCCTTGTTCTCTGCCTCGGATCAGTCCTTCCTAGCCAATAGCCTGACCCAGCAGAAAAGCAGGCTAGAAATACAGTCAACATGCCTATCAGCTTCCGGGCTCAGTACAAGGTGTTGGTTATCACCTACAAAGCCCTACATGGCCTGGGTCCAGTCTACTTGAAGGAACGCCTCCTCCCATATAATCCTCCCATATAATCCCGTACACTCCATTCCTCCGGGAAAAATCTTTACATCCAAAAAAGACCAGATTAGTGGTAACCTCCCAGAGGTCTTTTTCTGCTGTGGCTCCTAAAGCTTGGAATGACCTCCAGAAGAGATTCGCCAGTTATCCTCATTCTCTGAGTGATAACCGCCCAGAACCGATTCTATCCGTCCTTCCTACTATATCTCCTCCTCATTCTCGGGTTGTAGAATAATCTTGTAGTGTTGTATTGTTAAATATTTTAATCATGTTTTATGCTAACTTTATAGTTTGGGAGGGAGGATTGGGTCAGGGTTTTGTGGGTTTTATTGTTTTTATATTGCGTATCATATAAACTCTGTTGTTACCCGCCTGGATCCCCAAACGGAAGAGGCGGGATATAAATAAATATTTTAGTAGTAGTAGTAGTAGTAGTAGTATTACAATGAAGATCTTAAACAAATGAAGCGAGTTGGAAAACGACTAGAGAAGCGTTGGCTGAAATCTCAACTCCTATCTGATAAGACACTTCCTTGGACTTTTCTTAGGTCCTGTCAAGTGGCGATAGATGCAGCCAAGAAATCTTTCTACTCTGCATCTATTGCGTCTGTGAAATCTCTTGCAGCTGAGCTGTTCAGGGTGGTAAGGAATTTAACACAACTGCCTCCCACCCAGAACCCTCTATTAGAGTCAACTGTAGCTTGCTGTGATGCTTTTAATGATTATTTCATAGATAAAAATCTCTCGGATAAGAGCTGATTTTGTCAGAAATCCCCTGTATTCATTTATTCATTTGGGGTTTCTGTCATGAGGGTTATAAGTTTAGGGTTTTGTTTAAATATTATTAGGTTAAGACAGTAGTGGGTTTAATGTGTAATGGGTTAATGGCATATACTAGAATGTGGTAGACTAATTGTTAGACGCTGTGCTTGCTTGTTAGGATTGGAATGCTAGGGAGTGACCCTGTGATGGGAGGGGGAACTGAAATAGAAAGTGCCTCTTGCTTACAGGATGTTATGTTAAGGTGTTCAGTATACTTTAATATGCTGCTGCTATTATATTTTAGAGGCTGCTATGTATGTTGGGTTGTGGGATGATGGAATATATAACTATGCTTGATTATACTCATAGGCTGGCTGTTAAGGTTCATTATTACTTAGTCTAGTTGTGGAAAATGCTTATGCATCAAGGTCACAGGTGCAGTGAGGAGATAATGCCGTGTGGCAACTTAATTGTTTTGAGAGCTTGCCAAAGATCCCGGACTGGAGGACAGTACATCATTGGGGAGGAGGTTCCTCACTGCGCGGGAAAGAGTCATCCAATTCATTTGCTTTTGTGCTTGATGGGGTGGGTTTGCTTTGTGGGACTATATAAACCATATGTTACTATACATCTTCATTCCTGACAAAAAAGTCACTTCTGTTGTATATATCACTTTTTTCAATAAAGCTGTTACTTTCAAAGCACAGTCTCTTGTTGGAAGAGGGGCCTACAAGCAGGAGCCTGGCAGATTTGGATGCCAACTTTAAGTCAGAAGCAATGAGAAAGGCATCCAACACCCCCGCCATTACTGTTAGACTGGACCACTTTGAGTCGGTTAGTACTGAGGACTTGGACAAGCTCCTTAGCAGTCTGACAAAACCGACTTGCCCTCTCGACCCTTGCCCATCCTGGCTGGCTGTCCAGAGGGTGATACAGTCAAGCTGATGCTGAAAAATATAACCCATGCATCCTTCAGGGAGGGTACCCTGCCTTCTTGTCTTAAGGAGGCAGTGGCCAGACCACTCTTTAAAAAGCCCTCCCTGGAGCCCCTGGGTAGAAATAACTATAGGCCAGTCTCGTTGTTGCCATTCTTGAGCAAGGTGATCGAGAGGGCGGTCGCCAATCAACTACAGACAGTCTTGGATGAAACCAGTTATCTGGACCCATATCAAACCGGCTTCAGAGTGGGATACGGAGTTGAGACACCCATGGTCGCCTTAGTCGATGATCTCCATCTGAGCATCGACAGGGGAAGTGTGACCCTGCTGGTGCTCTTGGACCTCGCAACTGCATTCGATACTATAGACCATGGCTTCTTTCCGGAACGCCTGAGAGAGTTGGGTATCGGAGGCACTGTTTTACAGTGGTTCTGGTCCTACCTCTGGGGCCGATTCCAGATGGTGGCACTGGGAGACAGTTGCTCTTCTAAAAGGGAGCTAAAATTTGGTGTCCCCCATTGTGCCATCCTGTTCCCCATGCTGTTTAACATTTACATGAAGCCGCTGGGAGAGATCATCCAGAGACATGGGGCGCGGGATTATCAGTCGCTGATGACACCCAAATATATTTCTCTATGTCTTGGACTGATGCAGTGACTAAGGATGGCATCTCCCCTCTGAATGCCTGTCTTGGGGCGGTAATGGACTGGATGAGGGAAAGCCGACTCAAGCGGAATCCAGGTAAGACGGAGGTACTAGTAATAGGGACTCCCAATCCGGGAATGGAATTATGCCAGCCAGTTCTGGATGGGGTCACACTTCCCCTGAAAGACTCTGTCCGCAGCTTGGGGGTGCTCCTCGACTCATCTCTTCATCTGACAGCTCAGGTGGATGCGACGGTCAGGAGCACTTGTTATCAGCTTCGGCTGATACGCCAGCTGTGCCCCTTCCTGGAACCGGGAGACCTTGAAACGGTAGTACATGCGCTGGTCACCTCTCGATTGCACTTCTGTAACGCACTCTACATGGGGCTACCTTCATGCCAAGTTTGGAAACTTCAACTTGTACAAAATATGGCAGCCAGGTTAATTACAGGTAAAGGTCACATAACACCGGTTTTGAAATCCGTTCACTGGCTGCCAATGAGTTTCCGGGCAAAGTACAAGGTGTTGGTGATGACCTTTAAAGCCCTACAAGGCTTGGGTCCAGAAGACTTACGGGAATGCCTTCTTCCGTACTGTCCTTCCGCACTCAGGTCCTCGAAGGGGAAGAATCGACTTCATCCAAAAAAGTCTAGACTAACCTCAGTTACCCAGAGGGCCTTCTCCATTGCTGCTCCGAAGCTCTGGAATGGCCTGCCGAAGGAGATCCGCCACATTTCTACTCTTACAGCCTGTAAGAAGGCTCTTAAGACGGGTCTCTTCCGGCAGGCCTTCCCTACCTAGTTCCTATCCCCGTCTACTGTGACTTACGTCGCTCTGTCCACCAATTCTTCTCTGAAATTTAAGGAGAAGAATTCAATGGAAATTCATAAAAATAAGAAGGGCCTTCCTCCGTCTCAACTGTCATCCTCAGACCTGGGAGGGAGTGGCAAAGACATGCCCAGGTCCATCAGGTCTAGCTGTCAAGTCTGTGACTTATGTCACTCGCTTTTATCTTATTTTATTATATTCGCTGTAGTTTTATTGCTGGAACCTACTCATATTCCTTGAGATTGGGCAGGCTATACATAAATCATCATCAGCAGCAGCAGCATCAGCATCATTATCATCATCAGGCATGGTTTCCAGACCCTTCTCCATTTTAGTCGCCCTCCTTTGGACAAGTTCCAGTTTCTCAATGTCCTTTTTGAATTGTGCTTCCCAGAACTGGACACAATATTCCAGGTGGGGCCTGATCAAATCAGAATATAGTGGCACTATTACTTCTCTTGATCTCGACACTGTACTTTTATTGATGCAGCCTAAAATTGGATTAGCCTTTTTAGCTGCCACATCGCACTGTTGACTCATGTTCAACTTCTGGTCTACTTGGACTCCTAGATCCTTTTCACACGTACTGTATAAGTCTCCTTAAGCCAGGTGTCGCCCATCCTATATCTGTGCATTTCATTGTTCCGCCCCATGTACCTTACATTTCTCTGTGTTGAAGTTCATTTTGTTAGCTTTGGCCCAGCTTTCTAGTCTATTCAGGTCACTCTGAATGTTGCTCCTGTCCTCTGGGGTATTAGCTCAGAGGGTAGTGGAGTCTCCTTCTTTGGAGGTTTTTAAAGAGAGGGTGGATGACCACCCTGTTAGTGCTCTTGGACATCTCAGCGGCTTTCGATACCATAGACCATGGTATCCTTCTGGGGCGCCTGGCGGAGGTGGGAATCGGGGGCACTGCGCTCCAGTGGTTCCGATCCTACCTCTCCGGGAGGTCCCAGATGGTGCAGCTGGGAGACATGCGCTCCGATGAGAGGGCCCTTACATCTGGGGTCCCTCAAGGAGCCATTCTGTCTCCCATGCTTTTTAACATTTACATGAAACCGCTGGGAGAGATCATCCGGAGACATGGGGCGCGGTGTTATCAGTACGCTGATGACACCCAAATAGTCTTCTCTATGTCTCCGACTGATGCAGTGACCGGGATTGGCGTCTCTCCTCTCGTGGCCTGTCTGGAGTCGGTAATGGGCTGGATGAGGGACAACAGACTCAGCCTAAATCCAGAGAAGACGGAAGTACTTGTGATAGGTTCCCCCGGTCCGGGGTTAGCGGTGGTTCCACCTGTCCTGAACGGAATCACGCTTTCCGTGAAGGACTCTGTACGCAGCTTGGGGGTGCTCCTGGACTCGTTGCTCCACCTTACATCTCAGGTGGATGCGACGGTCAGGAGCACCTGTTATCAGCTTCGGCTGATACGCCAGCTGCGTCCCTACCTTGACCGGGGAGACCTTGAAACTGTTGTACACGCCCTGGTAACCTCTCGTTTGGATTTCTGCAATGCGCTCTACATGGGGCAACCCTTGTACCATACCCGGAAGCTGCAACTTGTGCAGAATATGACAGCCCGTCTGGTCACTGGCACTGCCAGGGCCAGTCATATAACACCAGTCCTTAAAGACTTACATTGGCTGCCTATTCGCTTCCGGGCGCAATACAAGGTGTTGGTAATTACCTATAAAGCCCTAAATGGCTTGGGCCCAGGGTACCTGGAGGACCGCCTCTCTCCGTACAATCCGCCCCGCGCACTTCGATCTTCAGGGCAGCTATTGCTAAGAGTTCCAGAGGTGAAATATAACTCCACCTCTAGGAGGGCTTTCTCCATCTCAGCCCCCAACCTCTGGAACGCGCTGCCCTTCGAGCTCCGCTCAGCCACCTCCCTACCTCAATTCAGGAAGGGGTTAAAAACCCATTTATTCGAACAAGCCTACCCTGACCAGTAATTCTCCCCCCCCCATGTCAGCACTGTTTTGCCGACATGATAATTTTATTACTTTTATTGAATTGTTCTTAATGTATTTTATATGGTTCTGTTTATTTGTATTGTTATTTGCTGTTGTTCACCGCCCTGATTTTCAGAAGGGCGGTATACAAATAAAAATTTATCATTATTATTATTATTATTATTATTATTATTATTATTATTATTATTATTAT
>NC_056524.1:271399918-271552794 GCF_019175285.1 Sceloporus undulatus
CTGTCAGGGGTGCTTCAGTTATGTATTCCTGCATAGAAGGGGGTTGGGTTGGGTGATTTTATGATTCTGAATCCCAATGATAAAGTGTCCCTCTGACTCTCATTCTGCATTGACTCTACCCAGCAGAAGAGAGAGACACAGAACAACTGATAGGAAATTCCACAGGATTCCTTCCCAGAGGCGCAACCTTGCCACCGCTATCCAGGGCCAAAGAGGGTATGCATACAGATGAGACTAAGAATTGGGACATCTGGAACTAGAGCTGTTCTCTTTGGCCTGCGGGCATGAAAATGGAGAGAGGCATCTGCTCCAGTCAGTTTTTAGGAGGCTTCTTCTAGCACTGCTAATGCTTTGCAGACTGACGCTTCTGCAAATCCAGAGTGCCAGGTGCATACAAATGGACCTCTAGGCTGGACACTTTTGTATTCCTGAGCCTGTCTTTTACTCCTCCACCGTCTGGATTCTTTTCACAAAACCAGCAGCAGCAAAGTCTTGCGGGATCTTAAAGCAGTATAGAGATTTGGAGGGAGGATGTTCCTATGGATTTAATGATTGCTTCACCAGAAGCACAAACCTTGTCTTCAGTTCTTTTCATAGATTATATTTTTTGTTATAATTGGCCAATTGAGGAGAGTGAATTGTGTAACATACGTTGTGTGATGTGTGTTTATACAGAGAGAGTGTCAGTGTGGTGGAGTGGTTTCAGCATTGGACTATGAGTCTGGAGACCAAGGAAACCTACCGGGTGATTTTGGGTGAGTCACACACTCTCAGCCCTAGAAAACCCCATGATAGTTTCATCTTGGGATCTCCATACACTGGAAATAACGTGAAGACACACAACAACAACAACAACAACAACAACACACACACACACACACATACATATATATATATTTCCAATTTATGACAATCATAAGGCAAACCTGTCATAAGGCAAATTTCTTCACATTGGTTTGCCATTGCCATCCTCTGGGGCTGAGAGTGCATAACTTGCCTAAGTGGGTTTACATGGCTGAGCCGGGATTAAAACGTTGGCCACCACTGGTCACAGTCCAATGCTCAAACCGCTATGCATTGTCTCTTTTGAGAGAAAAAGGCAAAAAAGAGGGAGCAAGGACATTAATTTTATCAAGAAGTGGCACAAAACTGTTGGCACTTGTGTATCCTTGGTTTTTAGGTTTGAAAATTCACCTTTTTGGACTACAGCTCCCAGAATCCTCATCTGGGAATTCCAAGCGATTTATCAAGTAAATCATTGGAATTCCCAGCATTCTCCAGATTGGGATTATGGGAGCTGCAGTCCAGAAAGGTGAACCCTGTGGTTTTTTAAATAGAGATCTCATCTTTCTTTCAGCCTGAGACCCAAGGCAGCTCACAAGAGGTTAAAACCTGAAAAGAAATTAAAAGAGACAAAAGGAGTCTATCACACGGGAAGAATCTCTCTTAATTTTCAATGAAAAGAAAGTGGGGCAGTTCAGCGAATTTACGTGAATGCAAATTGCGTTCGAACTGACTCCCCATTGCCTGAAAATAGCTTCCTTTGCCTGCAATTGCGTGTGAACACCTCTCAGGCAATAATGTGAAACCCCATGATTGTGTTTGGACTGACTTCTCATTGCCCGAAATTGCGTGTGGTAGTCTATCACGCAATAACACAAAACCCCATGATTGCATTTGGATTGCCATTGGATTATACTTCCAATTTCCCTTGTCTGATAATGTCTAAAAGGAAAGGACTGAGAAAGGAATGAGGCAGAAGGAAAGAGAGAAGGAGAAGAAATTTGAAGGCAAGCCAAGGGAATGAAAGAATCTAGTACAGTAGTAAAAAATTAGTAGAAATTAAGAAAATGGATGGTTTCTTAATAGATAATGGAATAAAGAAAGGAGAGAGATGAATGAATATGATCTATAACATTATGTGTAAAGTCACTCAATGCGGATAAGAACTTGATGAATAAAGGATATTAACTCAGCCACAACCAGCATATTTATTTCTATATAATCTGGATTTAAATATGTTGATAATGAATGTGAATATAAGTAAGAGTTTTGCATAGAATAAAATACATTGTTATTTTATATTTTACAAAATTGGTTAGAACCAAAAAACACACAAAAACTTACTTGCTACAAAAGTCAACTCCTGCCAGAATTTGGCCACAGGATCAAGCTGAAGGACCCAGAGACGGCTAAAGAAGCGCTTTCCCTAGGAATCTCTAGGTCCTCCAGCGCATCTCTATGGTCAACTTCATGCCAAATTTCTCTGGAGGACCTAGCGATTCCTAGAGAGAACATATTAATCAAATACACAAATAATCAAAGCCACAAAAGTCAAAGCCACAAATGTAGAGGGCTGACGATTACTATTATTAATTAATATAATAATAATGGATCAAGGTGAGGAACAACAATAAATAGACACACCACATCAGTTAAAATACAGCACTTAAAATACACATCAGTTTACAAGAACAAATAAGATATACACAAATTAAAACAATTCGCAATTGAAAAATAATCTGGACCTGCAAAATACTGCAGAATCCCAGCTATGTTTCTAAACTACTGCTTTTCCTGCTTCCCATCCTAGCTGGGATCCTAAATCCTGCTTGGATGCTGTCCATCTACACTCATATAGTTAAGTAGTAGTTGCACTACTCCACCCTTCTCCTGAGTACCCACATCGTACAACCTGTTGCACATCTGCAGACGGAGCTGCTGTTCCTGCAATACTAGTGGATCAAGTGGAATAGCAAAGGCACTAAGGAGCACTTATGTGCCATCCAAGCATGAGCAACCGCATGAGCAATGGGTACAACTGGGCAACTCCACTTACATAGCTGGGAACCGAATATAGGCTAGAATTGTGTATCAGCTGTTTAATAACTTGGTTACTTAGGTATTAAAAAACGGCCTTCTCCCAACATGGCTGGGCATCCTCCTTTTCCAGGACCTGTCCAACATTTCAACCTTCTGTTCAGGACAAATTCCAAAATGTCCTCTATTTGAGCATGGCAAACAAGCACATGGAGTTACACCATGTTTGCTGTTCCTTTTCACCTCTAAGAAACAAGCTCTGGATGCGAGTCTTGTCTGCTGCAGGGGAAAAAGGACTTTAAGAAGGATTGAGATTTTCCCTGTATCTGCAGTGAGAAGGGGGTGAGAAAATAATAAGAGAAGGAGGAGAAGGAGGAGGACAGCTGGGAGCCACAAAAATGGAAACCGCATGCAGCAGCCCAGAGGCTTCATTTCAATTAAGTTGCTTAATTGGAAGGTGGTTGCAGAGCAGAGGGTGAGCCCTGGCACTATAGCAACTCAGAGGGAGCTCACTGAGCAGCTTATTGTCTGCCTTATGGCGACCCTATGGTAAACCTATCATGGGATTTTCTTGGCAAGATATGTTCAGAAGAGGTTTGCCTTTGCCTTCCTCTGAGGCTGAGAAAGAGTGACTTGCCCAGGCTCACCAGTGGGCTTCCATGGCTGAGCAGGGATTTGAACCCTGTCTTTCAGAGTCATAGTCCAATGCTCAAACCATTACATCACAAAGTTAGGGTTGCCATAAGTCAGAAATGACTTGAAGGCACACAGTGACAACAAATGTCCTAAACCCCAAGTGGACTTAAGCTGTTTTGAGGGCCAGCTACAGGTCCAGGAGCTCTGGCTTGCTCATGCTAGCCTGTGTATTGATACTGAGCCTGTTTGCTGTTGTCCTTTCATAACCCGGTACTCACTGGATAGTAATTTGAAGTTTCTCAACTACAGGGCCCCAGATCTGAGCCCTGAAGTCCAGCTGCTAAGCCAACAACCCACTTCCCACTTCTCTCTGTTGGGTAATTCGACGCCCACAAAAGTATGCATGCTATTAAAACAATAATCTAGGATAAGCTCTTCAAAGAAAGCGAAAGAAAGAGCCAGGGGCAGAACGGAGAAAGAGAATCTGATTTGGATGAAGTAACAACCAGCCCCTAACATTCTTCGGGGACTTAAGCCTTAAGTAAATGGGATTACCCGTTTGATAACCATCGTTTCATTTCATGCCATCCAAATCTCGGATCATCTACACTGGTTTATGCATGGATTGATTAATTGCATTTCTAGGTTGTACCAAGAGAACTATGGTGTCCTTGATGTTATCTGAATGTGCAACTGGATTTGTTTAGTGCAGCAGGAAAAAAAAAGTGATGTGGGAAACAGGTTGTTGCGTAGTTGGAAATATAGGCTTTAATCAGGAACAAGGTGATGCTTAAATAGGTGTGGAAAAGATAAAGAAACAGAGAAATAACAAGTGACTAGTATTAGAGCCACAATACCCAAAAGGCACCAGATCCATCATGGCACAGTGGTTTGAGTGCGGCTGAGTTATGACTCTGGAGACCAGAGTTTGATTCTCAGCTCAGCCATGAAACCCACTGGGTGACCTTGGGCAAGGTACTTACTCTCAGCCTCAAGGAAAGGCAATGGCAAACCTTCCTTGAACAAATCTTGACGAGAAAACCTCTAAAGCCACTTATGGCCTTAGGGTCACCATAAATCAGAAATGGCTTGAAGGCATACAACAAGAACAAACCCTAAACATACCAGATCCTGTTTGGTCTTGTATGGGTCAGCCCTGTTTAGTACAGTACTTGTATAGGAGAACGCCAAGGAATCTCAGGTGCTGTAGTCTATGTTTCAGAGGAAGGCTCTGAGCATTCTTTGCTTAAGAAAACCTTCTGAAATTCATGGGGTCATCATAATACCATAAGGGTATTATTTTTTAATTTTTTAAATTAAGTTTTATCAAATAACCAATTTATAAACAATAGAATAAAAGACCTTGGGAATGAGCAAAAAAAAAAATCCATACATTCTTTCCAAGTTGTAAAAAGATTTAGAAAGGGAAATCATAGATCATTTTGCCACAGCCGGATGGTCAGTGTCCAAGTTGTCCTTCCAAAAAACCAGCTTGGTGCAAAGCTGGAACAAAATAATGTATATTGTTATTGACATAATCAATAAAAACAGACCAATCTTCAAAGAATTTATTATGTTTATCACATGAAGTTGATCAGGAGTTTATCCCATGAATATCCCAGAAAAATCATGTAATTACCCAAAATGATTTCACACGGCATCGCATGAAATCTGCCATTAAAGTAGTCACAAAGAAGCATTAATGTGCATCTTTTTACTTTTGGGATTTCAGTGACAATGCATTTCCAATATCGCTTTATTTGTTTATTTGTGCAATTGCATGTGATATTCATCCCTGCAATTTTTGCTTTATTTGTGGGATGCTTTAAATGTGCTTTAATCTCTCTTTAATGCCAGAATTAGCCCCAGTGTGATAAACTAGTGTGTGTGTGGGGTTTTGTTTTTTTTTGGTCCGGATCTGTTCTAGAAGGAATAGGAAAGTTTTTCCGACAACCGTGTGTCCCAGACCTTTCTCCACCAGTTTTCAAGTAACAAATTCCCCGTCTTCCAGCATCTTGCAATTTTAGTTCTAGATGCAGAGATTAGGAATATGATGAGGCTCATGTGTTTTAGATAACCATTGGCTTTGCTGAAGACTGATAACAATAATAAGGCCAGACAAAATTTCACTGGTTGTCTTATAATGTCGGATACCTGTCTTCATCTTCCAGTGGCCATCTTACCCTACCAGTCCTAATGGGTACCAACTAGCACTGCATTGGTCTGCACTCCTTGGTCCCTTTCATGGTGGCCCTGGTATTATTATTATTATTTATTTATTTTTATTTATTTATTTATTTATTTATTTATTTATAAAGCGCTGTAAATGTACACAGCGCTGTACATACAATCTTATTAATTAGACAGTTCCCAGAGTGACCAGAGCAGTTTCTGTTTGGAAACAGAAACCAGATTGAAACCTGAGAGTCAAACAGATCAAGAAAGTCTGGTTCAACCAGGATTGTGCTGGTGTGTTACTGGAGCGGTTTTCTGCCGAATGCTGTTGGGATGGTGATTTTGTTAAAATATTAAGGGGTTTTAGGGTACTGCCCCTCAGGAGGCAGGGAATGTACCCCTCAATATGTCGGATGACCAATTTGGAGTATGAAGAAGAGCCCTGCTGGGTCAGAAAAAAGATCACTACTTAAAGGGTAATCTGACGCATTTCTGCTCAGAAATAAGTTGCACTGAATTTAGGGTGCATCTGCACTGTAGAAATAATACAGTTTGATGCCACGTTAAGTGCAGTAGCTCCATCCTATGGAACCCTGAGATTTGTAGGTTTACAAGGTCTTCAGTCTTCTCTGCCCAAGAGTGCTGGTGGGTTATAAAACTACAAATCCCAGGACTGTGTAGGACGGAACCAAGGCAGTTAAAGTGGTGTCAAGCTGCATTATTTCTTAAGTAAGTTGGATTGCATTGTGGGTGTGCGTGCATTGTGTGTTGTCAAGTCATTTCTGGTTTATGGTGACCCTGTTTCCTTGGCAAGATTTGTTCAGGGAAAGTTTGCTCCTTTGTATTGATGATTTTTTTAATGCCTGTTGTTCAATCCAAGAAAAGGATTTCTGGATAATCCTTTTTTTGCTTTTAGTAACATCTTGAGAAAAATCTATGAGAACTGCTGTGGGAAAATGTCTTGGTGGTAAGTTTCTGGTCTTGCCGAGGGCTACTGACAGTGAGTTCATATGCTCTGCTGCGTCACCCAACTCATAAATGTCGTTCTAGGGCTAATCGTGAAGGATCTATTTCCTGGTTTGGGTGATAAAATTCTTATAATGCAAAGGGATCTCGTAGCACCTTTGAGACTCATTGAGCAAAACAGGTGGAAGCATACACTTTATTCATAGAGTCGGTCTCCTTCCTTGGAGGCACAAAGTAAAGTTATTCTTAGAGCATGATAAGGCTTCTTGATTTTGAGCAAACCTAGCGGTGTGCCATTCCTTTGGCATGTTTTTTTTTTTTTTAAAGAAGAAGGTCCCATTGAAACTTTCCCGGAGAGCCACCGTACCCTCCAACTGCCCCACTTTGTCAGGGACAGTCCCTACTAAGCCTGGGGTACCACTTTTTAAATTGCTTTTCATAAAATCAGAGCGCTGGAAGAGACCTTATCATACGGGAGAAATCGGGGGTTATCGCTGAAATCCTGAAAGTAAAAAGATGTGCGTTAATGCTTCTTTGTGACCACTTTAATGGCAGGTTTTGTGCAACATCGTGTGAAATCATTTCACGTAATTACGTGATTTCCCCAGGATATTCATGGAATAAACTCCCCATCTTCTTCATGTGATAAACTCCCATGTTAAATCAATCCATCGCTGAATGTGAATGCGAAGTGGATTAAACTGAATCGGGTGGGTAAATCAAAGGCTCGAATAGTGTGAACGTCTATTCAGTGCTAACTCATGTCATCAATTCAACGCCAAAAATGATTTATTTTGTAGTGGGAACAAGGCCCTCATTTAAGGGGTATTCCTTAAAACCCTTATGAAATTCACAGGGTCACCATAAGTTGGCAGGCAACATGGAGGAGACGACAACTCCTAGAATTCCCCACGTTGTGGCTCCACTCTGGTGCCGCAATAAACTACCATTCCCAGAATCCTATAGCATGGTGCCACGGTGGCTAAAGTGGTCTTAAACCAGATTATTTCTGCAGCTCGGATGCAAATTGTGGAATGTGACTGGATTCCTCAAGCTGTGTAGTTAGATCTCTTACCTGCACTGGGGGTGGAAAGAAAGCATTTCAGATGCTCTTGATTCCAAGGACTTTTCAATAACAATAAGTGGTGATTCGATAGCAATCATTTGGAGACTCCTGGCAGGCAGTGTCTTTTACAAACCATCCTGATTTTAGAGCTTGGAAATGCTTTGGTATATTATGCATGCACTAGGTTTATCACCTATGTGATGAATTTTGCATTTTTAGATTGCATTTCGGCCATGTTCACATGGAATAGCAGAAACCAGGGTTGTTGCCTTCTAGTCGTTTGCAACTTATGGCAGCCCTAAGGCGAAACTATCATGGGGTTTTCTTTGCTAGATTTGTTTAGAGGAGGTTTGCCATTGCCATCCTCTGAGGCTGAGAGCATGTCAGTTGCCCAAAGTCACCCAGTGGCTTTCATGGCCAAGCTGAGAATTGAACCCTAGTCTCCAGAGTTGAGTCTGACACTCAAACCGCTATGCACACTGTCTGTCTGTGACATCAGAATGAATTAATTCTGCATTGTGGCAACAGCTTAGGAAGGTCAAGACTCTCCCAGGCTCTGAGATTTCAGCATCAGAAAGTGAGATCTAGCATCAAATGCTTGTGGTGCCATAGGGGCAGCCCCAGGGGAAGTTACGGAAGTGCAAGGGAAAGGCCCCCAAAAGGTCATTAAGCATGATGCTTAAAGATGCATCAGTTGCACAGAGTCCGCCATCCAAACAAAAAGGACCAACTTTAACAACGAAGGAATGCACACACATACACTTTTCAAGTCAATGCTCTTGCCTTGAGATTCCTTCCTTATGCCCTGCGAACCAGAGAAGAGAGGCTAGTTCCAGAGGATTGGGAATCCTAGATATAGATCAGGATGAAAACTGTAGAGTGAGGGCCCAGGAGCCAGTGTGGCATGGTAGTTTGAGTCGTGGAGGCCAGGGTTCGAATCCCAGCTCGGCCATGGAAGCCCACTATGTGACCTTGGGCAAGTCACACTCTCTCAGCCTCAGGTGATGGCAATGGCAAACTGCCTCTGAAAACACTTGCCATAAATTTGAAACAACCAGAAGGCACACAACAACAACCCTGATAAGCCTAGTGCATGGATCATATGCCAAAGCATTTAAATCAAGGCTCCTCTGACCACTGGCAACAACTGCATGATGGGCTTTGTAGTCCATGTGGCAATGGGGAAATCCCAGACAACTAAAGTGACAAAGAGTGGTGCCAGTTACAAAATGCCTCCCTCCCAGGGGGTCCAGCTCTGTATCCCTCACCGAAATGGTGACCGGAGTAAAAGTAACACAACCAGGCCAAAGATCCGAGAGACTAGCATTGCCATTAAGGAGTTTATTCCCTTTCTAATGCCGAAGAATGCATCTACACTGCAGAATTAAAGCAGTTTGACACCGCTTTAACTGCCATAGCTCCATCCTATGGTATCCTGGGATTTGTAGTTTGTCCTCTGACAGAGAAGGCTAAACATCTCACAAAACTACAAATGCTAGAATTCCATTGCATGGAATCATGGCATTTAAAGCAGTGTCAAACTGCATTTATTCTGCAGTGCAGATGCAGCTTGAATCATAGGATGCAGGGGATGCATCTACACTGTAGAGGTAATCCAATTTGAGACGCCTTGAACTGCCATTGCTCCATCTTATGGTATACTGTACTGGGATTTGTAGTTTGCCCTCTCCGAATATCTCACAAAACTACAAATCCCAAGATTCTACTGCATGGAGCCCAGGCAGTTAAAGTGGTATCAAACTGCATTAAAGTTGCATTGCAGATGCAGCCTCAGTTAAGGTTGGAGCCAGGAGCTAAATGCAGACTGAGCTCAGCTGCTTCGTTCTTTGTGTTTTGCTAGAAAGGAAATCTTGACTAGGCTTCTGCCCATTGAGATGAATGATGAGCCTCTGAGAAGAAGAGATGCACGCTATGCAAATGAGGAGGCAGAGGCCACGCCTTATGTTAATGGAGGGGGCGGGGCCAAGGGACCAGCGCTGGCTGCCTCCGCAAAGAGAGGCTCAAAGGGCTCCAGGTAAGAAAGAGAGGAGCATCAGACTCTGGGTCCTGAAGCTGAAGGCGAGCGCCAAGCAAGGCGATCCCGGGCTGCTTCTGGGGGGGATCCAGCATGTTCCAGTGGTGAGTGCGCTTTGGTCTCCCCAGCTCTGCATTTTTGGAGAGCTCTCTGGTTGCAGAGTTTGGAAAAGCCTGGCCCTGAATGCTATTGTTCTTTCCTACTAGAGTAGACCTACTGAGACCTTGGGATTTACCTCCTCCGTAGGATGCCGCAGCTCTATTTCTCTGCTTCTGTCCATTTCTGAGTTTGGAAAAAGCCTGGCCCTGAATGCTACTGTTCTTTCCTATCAGAGTAGACCCATTGGGATCTTGAGATTTACCTACTTAGGTCGCAACTCTCATTTCTCTGCTCCTGTCTGTTTCTGAGTTTGGAAAAGTCTGGCCCTCAATGCTGTTGTACTTTCCTACCAGAGTAGACCCATTGAGCCCTTGGGATTTACCTCTTAAGGTTGCAGTTTTCTTTTTTTTGTTATTTCAGAGTTTGGAAACCCTGGCCCTGAAAGGTGTTTCCTTTTCCAACCAGAGTAGACCCATTGAGCCCTTCGGATTTACCTCTGTGTCACTGTTTAGCAATGGAGTCAGTAAACCGACTTTTGGGGGATTTAACCCATTGGATTAGATCTAGTGGCTGAGTGTCTAGGAGTGATATCCCCCCAAAAGTAACTTTTCCAAACTTTGCCTTGAACCCTATTATTTTTTTTTGGGGGGGGGGGCTTCATCCAAACCAAGTGCAAGATTTCATTCTGCAATTGATGGGATTTCTTTGTCATAAAGTTTGCCCCCAAAGGACCACCTGCATTGCCTGCCTCTTCCGACAGCTTGGAAAAGTTACTTTCAAAACCTAGTTCAGCTGCATCCATCATTTTGGAAAAGTTACTTGTACTTCTCCCACTGCCTGAGCATGCTTTGTCCTGGTGCGGATTCTCCAGTTTAACTCAAATTTGAGGATAAAAAGTTATGGCTGATGGGAGTTGTAGTCCAACATATCTGGGGAGTACCAGGTTAGGAAAGGCTGTGTTTCCTATACAGCTTGGTGGGGGGCAAAGTTATTTTGGGGGACTATGACTCCCAGAATCAGCCAGCATGGTCACTGGGATTTGTAGTCCAATATTGGAAGGGCCAGAGTTCAAAACAAGGCACATTTCCCAAGGTCTGTCTGCAGCGATTCTAAAAACAAACCCCAAATATCCCATTTATCAAGTGTCTTCATAGCTGAGTGGGGATTCAAACCCTGGTCTCCAGAGACCAATGCTCAAACCATGCTGCCTCTCTATGGTAGCTATGCTATTAGCTTTTGCAAAAGAAAATATGTTTTAGATTGATGTAGAATCTGCAAAGTCAAAATCAAGCATCCGTAACTATTCACAATTCCTGTAATTTTAGCGATTATTTGCTATTTGAGTTTTCTGTCCAGTTGCATGATTTGCAATTATTAGTTGCCTTCCAACTGCAACCTTGTATGTCCAATTTTTTGGTTATTATTATTATTATTATTAATTATTATTTTATTTATTTATATCCCACCTTCAACCTGGTGTAAGGACTCAAGGCGGCTTACAAAATTTAAAAGGATCGAAGTTAAAACAATACATATAAAGCATAATGCGGGGAACTCAACTGGATAATTTGGGGTAGTAAAATATATAATATTATAAATATTAACTTGTGCATAATTTCTGTGTAATTTGTGGTAGTATGATATATAATATTATATATATAATAAATACAAAGTATAGAAAGACAGTTTTAGAAAGTTAAAAACACGACATCTTAAAATGTTACGTTGCAGAAATAATGCCTGTTTGACACCGATTTAATTGCCAGGGCTCAGTGCTATGGAATCTTGGGATGTGTAGTTTTGTGAGATGTTTAACCTTCTCTGTCAGAGAGCTCTGGGGCCGCAGAAAACTACAAATCCCAGGATTCCATAGTATGGAGCCATGGCAGTTAAAGCGGAATCAAACCGGATTATTTTTGAATGTGGATGCAGAGAAAGCCTTCCTCTCATCATTCCTAATAATTTTTTGAAAAGGAAAATATTGCCCAGCTCTGCTCCTCTGCAATACTTTGGAAGGAAGACCAGGAGGTCAGTTGGGTACTTTGTCTTTGTGTGAAAGCGCATTTTGTCTGTCTGTCTGTCAGGAAATGACTAATGTGCCACAGGGGAGGTTTTTGTAGGATATGAGCCAGTGACTAAGCTTTGGAGCACCTGGGTTACAAACTCTGGTTGCAGCTCCTTATCTCCTTCATACAGAAGTTTTAAAGTTTCGTTTCATGTACTTCCATCTGAGGTTTCCTTTCTTTTCTTCCTTGCAGAAAGTCTTAAGGTAACTTCCCGCGCATGGCATTGAGTTGCATTCGCACTGCGAAAATAACCCGGTTTGATACCACTTTGATCCAAAACACACTGCAGAAATGATATTCTATAACAAGGATATCAGCAATATTTATTCAATGTTCAGTTTCCATTAAAAACAAAGGTATATCATGCAAACTTTGGGCCCAAAGAGACAGGCCAAAATAAAGCTGCTTTGGGTCACTTTGAATGTACACTGTTTAAATGATACACACATCTTAAGAGGCCAGAAGCTGCGCCAAAGTTGCGCTTCCATCCTTAGGACTGGAGCATGGCTTTGGTGTGGCTTCTGGCCTCTTAGGACGCATGCAGCATTTAAACAGCATACCTCCAAAGTGACCTGAAGCAGCTTTATTTTGGCCTGTCTGTTTGGGACCTTTGTCTTGCATAAAGAACCTAAAATGCACACTTAGAGGATGCAACTACAACTTGTTTTTAACATAAATTGAACATTTAAACAAACATTGTTGATACCCTTGTTATAGAATATATTACTTTTACCATTCGTTACCTAACTTCTTTCTTTTTTCGCTAGCACTGAGCCAGGGCAGTTAAAGTGGTCTCAAGATGGATTATTTCTGCAGTGTGTTTTGGACCTTTAACTGCCAATGCTATGCCAAGGCTCAATGCTATGGAATTCTGGGATGTGTAGTTTGCGGTGGCACCAGAGCTGTCTGACGGAGAAGGCTAATGTCTTTCAGAATTACACATCCCGAGGTTCAAAAGTTGTGGCACTTAAATCGGTGTCAAACGGCATGATTTCTGCAGTGCAGATGCAGCCTTAGGCTGAGAGAGTGTGTCTTGCCCCAGGGTCTCCAGTGAGTTTCCATAGCTGAACAAGGATTTGGATCCAGGGCTCCACTCTAGTGCTGTAACCAACTACACACCCCAGAATTCCATGGCATTGAGCCTTGCCAGTTAAAGTGGTATCAAACCAGATTATTTCTGCAGTGTGGATGCATTTCTTCAACTTGTACAAAATATGGCAGCCAGGTTAATTACAGGTTCTCGTCGTACCGATCGCATAACACCGGTTTTGAAATCCCTTCACTGGCTGCCAATTAGTTTCCGGGCAAGGTACAAGGTGTTGGTGATTACCTTCAAAGCCCTACATGGCTTGGGTCCAGAATACTTAAGAGATCGCCTACTTCCATACTGTCCGTCCCGCACTCTAAGGTCCTCGAAGGGGAAGAATCTACTTCAGCCAATAAAATCTAGGCTAAGTTCAGTCACCCAGAGGGCCTTTTCCATCGCAGCTCCGAAGACATGGAATGACCTGCCGAAGGAGATCCGTGACATTTCTACTCTTACAGCCTTTAAGAAGGCTCTTAAGACGGATCTCCTCCGGCAGGCCTTCCCTACCTAGTTCTACTCCCCATTTACTGTGACTTATGTCACTCTGTCCACCAATTCTTCTCTTAAATTTAATGAGAAGAATTAAATTAAAATTAGTTAAAATAAAATCCTTGCCTCAAGAAGAAGAGCCCTCCCTCCAGGACATCATCATCAGACCTGAGAGGGAGTGAAAAAGAGAGGCCCAACTTCCATCAGGCCTAACTGTGAATGTACTCACTTCGCTCTCTTTAATTTTATTGTATTTTATTTATTTATTGTATTGTATTTTCTTTATTTTTACTGTTGTAACCAGCCTGGATTCCTTGTGATTGGGCGGACTATAAATAATAATAATAATAATAATAATAATAATAATAATAATAATAATAATAATAACTATTGATTATTATATTATTATTTATTTTTCTTACATGCACCTCTCTGTATTTGTCCGAACCCTGATTATATATAAAGTCTGGTTATAATGCCTTGTGTTTTTCGCTCTAACCGAGGAGGATTATCAAACAATTGGGAGTCTTTTCTTCACCTGTCAAAGTGGCTTTTCCGAACACGGAAATAATTTCATTTGTTTGCATACTTACTAGGAATCTGATTTGAAATTCTTTTTTAAATGGTTCATCTGAAGTGGAAACCCCCAGCTCTCCGAAAGAGCCATTCATTGAACTTCAGAACTATTGCTTTAACCAAGGTCCAAAACACACTAAAGAAATAATCTGCTTTAATTGCCCTGGGTTAGTGCTAGGGAATTCTGGGAATTGTAGTTTATTGTGTCCCCAGAGTGCTCTGTTTGGCTAAATGTCTCAGAAAACTAGTTCCTAGAATCCCCTAGCATTGAGCCAGGGAAGTTAAAGCAGTCTCAAACTGGATTATTTCTGCAGTGTGTTTTGGTCCCAAGAGTCTGCAAACATCAGATTAAAAAGTGGGCTATGAACTTTTTGGGAAAGTTTTAATTTTTAAAAAATAAATAAATAATATGTGAGTTTCTTCAAATAAGAGATGGCCATTGCAAAGAAGGGAGAGCCAGCGTGGACAGAGTGTTTGTTCGACTCTGGAGACCTGGGTTCAATTTCTGGCTCGGCCATGAAACCCACTGGGCAACCTTGGGCAAGTCACACTCTCTCAGCCTCAGAGGAAGGCAGTAGCAAACCCCCTCTGGACAAATCTTGCCAAGGAAACCCTTTATTAGTGTTACCTTAGGGTTGGAAACATCCTGAAGGGTTGGGAATGCCTTGCAGGGATGGAGAACTCACTCTAGAAGGAAAGGAAAATTCAATAGAGTTTTTATTGAAAGGAAAGCGACGCAGAAGGTCAGTACTTTGGGAGCTCTTTCCAGGGTTGGGGTTTTAAAACCTCCATGGTTTACAATGAATCAGAATTCCACCTTTTCCAAATGCCATGCTCAGCCCTGGATGGTGCAGCTCAGTGAATGCCTCTGACTATATGCAAAGTGCATATTCCTCATAGTATCACACATCCTTCCAAATATGCTCAGGGTTAGTTCCAGAACACACTGCAGAAATAATCCACATTGAGATTGCTTTAATTGCTCTGGCTCAGTGCTAGGGAATCCTGGGAACTAGTTTGTTGTGGCACCAGAGCTCTCTGACAAGAAGGCTTAATGTCTTACAAAACTACAGTTCTCAGAATTCCCCAGCATTGAACCGGGGGGGGGGGGGGCTTTAAAGCGGTCTCAAGGTGGATTATTTCTGCAGGGTGTTTTGGGCCTTAGACAATTTTGCTCATGCTACAATGCAGGTGTTTGTCCCTGGTATTAGAAACAAATTGGTGTGTGCTTCCAATTCTATTGATTGTGAGTTCCTGCATGGCAGGGGTTGGACTGGATGGCCCTTGTGGTCTCTTCCAACTCTATGATTCTATATATATAGAGAGATTTGACATGATATGTTGCAGGAGATGCCACTTCTACCACTATGGCTGAATCTGTGCTGCAAAAATAATCCATTTTGACACCACTTTAACCACCATGGCTCATTGCTATGGAATTCTGGGAACTGTAATTTTGTGAAACATTTAGCCTTCTCTATCAGAGCTCTGGTGCCCCAACGAACTAGAGTTCCCAGAATATCATAGCACTGAGCCAGGGCAGTTAAAGCAGTCCCAAACTGGATTAGTTCTGCAGTGCGGATGCAGGCTTGGACTACTGGAGACAATCCTGCCAAAGTAAGTGTGGGAGACCTCTAATTACTCAAAAGTTGAGAGACTCCAGTTCCCATCATCCCCAGCCAGCATGGTTGTATGTTGAGATGAGAGGAATTTTTTGTTCTGCACCTCTCAGCTAAAACAAAATGCTGGTTTTCATTGGGGCCGACTCCAGGATGCTGCTGCTGCCCTCATTAATATTTTTTTCTTTGTGGATGAAGCATACAT
The DNA here is from genome assembly GCF_019175285.1 of Sceloporus undulatus. Lineage (NCBI taxonomy): Eukaryota > Metazoa > Chordata > Lepidosauria > Squamata > Phrynosomatidae > Sceloporus > Sceloporus undulatus. The sequence continues at coordinate 271,415,758 of NC_056524.1, forward strand.
TTATTTATTGTTCTCTCCAAAAAGACAGTATTTTCAAATGTTGGCAAGGATTCTGTTAGTTTTAAAACCAGACCTTTCATAGGCATCCTGTACTTCAGGGCAGTGCAGACATTTACAAGAGTCTCTCTGTTTTAATATTCCTCATATACAATGGTTACAGGCATCTCCCTTTAGGTCAGGGATGAACAAAGTGATGGCAGTACAGATTTTTTCAAGACTGCAACTCCCAGCATTCTTAGCTATCCAGGCTAAAGAGGATGGGAGCTATAGTCCAACAACATCTGGAGTGCGATGCTGTCCCCACTCTTGCTTGAGACAGTGATCGGCTCATGAGAAAAGGACAGAACCTAGAAATGTTAAGTTTTTGGACTACAACTCCCAGAATTCCAGTTGGCCATGCTGGCTGGAGGATTCTGGGAGTTGTTGTCCAAAAGAACATTTCTAGGCTGGGGGTGGGGGAGGCATTGGTCAGATTTGCAGATGTCACCAAATTAGGAGGAGTAGAGCTAATGGCCCAGAGCAGTGATGGTGAACCTTTTTGAGGCCGAGTGCCCAAATTGCAACCCAAAACCCACTTATTTACTGCAAAGTGCCATGTCCCTCTGGCTTTCTAGTAACAAACTCTGGCAAACTGTGCTGGGGCGACGGCATGATAGGGGTAAAATTCAAAGTGACCTTAAGAGTTGGGCCAGAACTAACAAAATGAATTTTAATAGGGAGAAATATAGGATACTACATCTGGGCAGTAAAATTGAAATGCTCAGGTATAGGATGAGTGACTCCTGGCTTGATAACAGTTTGTGTGAAAAGGATTTGGGAGTTTGCATGGACCACAAGCTGAACATGAGCCAACAGTGTAATGTGGCAACTAAAAGAAGCCAATATGATCCTAGGCTGTATCAATAGGAATGTAGTGTCTGGATTGAGAGTTGCAATAGTACCACTCTATTCTGCTTTAGTCAGACCTCACCTGGAATAATCCTGTGTCCAGTTCTAGGCACCACAGTTCAAGAAGGATGTTGAGAAATTTTGGAGTGTGTCCAGAGGAGGGTGATCAAAATGGTGAAAGGTCTGGAAACTGTGCGTTATGAGGAGAGACTTAGAGAGCTGGGGATGTTTAGCCTGGAGAAGAGACAGTTAAGAGGTGATATGATAGCCCTATTTAAATATTTGAAGGGATGTCTGAAGGAGCAAGCTTGTTTTCTGCTGCTCCAGAGAATAGAATACAGAGCAATGGATTCAAGCTACAAGAAAAAAGATTCCAGCTCAACATTAGGAGGAACTTCCTGACAGTAAGAGGTGTTCAACAGTGGAACACGCTGCCCCTGGTCTCTGTCTTTAGAGGTTTTTAAGCAGAGGTTGGATGGCCATCGATCAGGGGTGCTTTGATGGTGTATTCCTGCATGGCAGTGGGCTGGACTGCATGGCTCTTGGGGTCTCTTCCAGCTCTGTGATTCATAGGAATGGTGCTGATGGATGAGGCCAAAAAGTCATCAAGCCTAACATTCAGCTTGCCGCAGTGGGCAACCATAAGGAACACCTGGCTTAACTAGACTACATGTGAAAGGAATCTAGGAATCCTATTGGACCAGAAGTTGAACATGAGTCAACGGTGTGATGCTGGGGCTAAAAATGTCAATATGATTCTAGGCTGCATCAACAGAAGTATAGTATCTAGATCAAGAGAAGTAATACTGCCACTCTTTTCTGCTTTGGTCAGGCCTCACCTGGAATATTGCATCCAGTTCTGGGGATCACACCGAGTCTCCTTCTTAGGAGATTTCAGAATAGAAGCTGGATGGCCATCTGTTTGGGTGCTTTGACTGTGTATTCCTCCATTTCAGCGGTTTGGACTGGATGGCCCTTGGGGCTCCTTCCAACTTTATGGTTCTATGAAAGCCTCACTGCGTACCTGCGTAAACCAGCATGTAGGTGCATTTTAATTTAGGCCTTTTGCTTGGGGAGCCATCAAGAAAAACATCTAAAACAGACTCAAACTGTCCTCCTTTTTCACTGTAAGGCTTTGACTGGCCTCCAAACCCCCTGGGTGACCTTGGTAGAGTCACACTCCCAGCCTCAGAAGATGGCAATGACAACCCCCCTCTGAAAAAACATGCCAAGAAAACCCCATGATAGGTTCACCTTAACCATAAGTTGGAAATGACTTGAAGGCACGCAACAACAAAGTGACGCTTCATATGCCAGTGAATTATGTGCCATGGCACAAGAGATGCATTCTATTGACAGTGGTGGAACCAGAGTTGTGCATAAAATGACAGTGTATGTTGTGGTTGTGTTGCACATTGTCACCCTGTCATTGACGGTTGTTCTGTAGTGTTTCTATGCTGGATGGAAGTTGCATAGGGCTGGCATAACGTAACATACACAGTTTTGCACAGTGTATTCTTGTGTGTGATATTTATTCTATGGGATAAATTTATTCTATGGGATATTTATTCTATGGGTTGGATTGCAGCATTTGTGTCTGTTAGCCCTGATAGTAAGAGCTTGTTTGACTATTTAAATGACTCCCTTGAAAGATGGTGGGCTCTCATTCATTGCAGATTTTTAAACATTAAGAATTCCTGCACTGGCAGGGATTTGACTGAACGATCCACTCTGAGCCTATGAACAGGGTTCGGATGGGCAATCCAAAGGCAGATAAAGAGGGATGGGACAAGAGAGAGGCTGCTTCCACACTGCAGAATTAATCCAATTTGAAACCATTGTAACTCCATGGCTCCATGCTGTGGAATCCTGGGATTTGTAGTATGTAGTGGTCTTGCCCTTTCCCTGCTGCTTGACCAAACCATTAGTTGCCCTTTTTATATCCTGCAAATTCAGGACAACCATTGGCATCCTTGACTGGATCCATCCCCTTGCAGTGCTGTTTTCCTCTTTTCTGACCACCTTCCACTTTGCCCAGCATTATCAATGGTGTCTTAAACGTTCATGAGTTCCCTTACCAAAAAACGGTTGGGGCATCATTGCCTGATGTGAAATGTCCATTATCAGTTCGAGGTTGAGACCTAAGGAGTAAAGATATACAACTGAGCATTAAAGTTAGAATCGTCCAATCCATTGTACAGTCAGCCCTCCATATCCACGGATTCTTTTTCCATGGCTTGAAAATATTGAAAAAAGGTATGAATTCCTAACAGCAAACCTTGATTTTGCCATATTATAGAAGGGACAGCATGTTACTGTGCCATTGTATTGAATGGGACTTGCGTATCCATGGATTTTGGTACCCACTGGGGATCCTGGAACCAAACCCCAGCAGGCAGATAGCAAGGGCCCACTGTATTCGCCATCACCATGTGTGGATACGAGAGGTGGACAGTGAAAAAAGTGGATCAGAAGAAAATAAATCCATTTGAGATGTGGCATTGAGAATAGTGCTGAGGACACCATGGATGGCCAAAAGACAAACAAATGGGTTCTTGAACAGATCAAGACCGAACTCTTCCTGGAAGCCAAGATGATTGAAATTGAGGCTTTCCTACTTTGGCCACATCCTGAGAAGGCATGAACCATTAGAAAATTGACAGTGATGCTGGGGAAGGTGGAGGGCAGGAAAAAGAGAGGAAGACCACATGTCAAGTTGGCTAGGAGGTCACGGGTATGAATTTACAGGACCTAAGCAGAGTTGTGGGGGACAAGGGGGTCTTGGGGGGGTCTCATTCACAGGGTTGCCAGTAATTGGGTTCGATTTGGGTCAGTTAGCAACAATAACAATCCACCATCCTCCTCCTGCAATGGCTTACCCACCAGTTCCCAAATGGAAGGCTCATAAGAAGGATGGAGGAGACCCAGTGTTTGCGGCATGTTGCAAAGGGATGTCCAACGTGTGGAACCTATTTGGGGGATAGGTCCCAACAGCAGCTTTGATACCCCTGTTAAAGTTTGGACTCAAACATGGAGTGGATTTACTGCCTTCTTGGCCAATGTGCCATTTTGTGGTTTGGATGTTGGATTTGGGACTCTGGAAAGTGAGGCTGAAATTGCCACTCAGTGGATAACTGACTGAATAAACGTGGACCAGTAATTTCCTCTCAGCCTGAGCTACCTGACAGGGTTGTTGTAAAGGTAAAGCAGGAAGGAGAAGGATGGCGACTGTAACAAATAATAAATGGGAATAATGCATGGCAGGAAGATGAACTGGAAGGCCCTTGAGGTCTCTTCCTAGTCTATGATACCCATGGAGTTTCGAAAGCTTGCAACCAATATATTGTGCATTTTGGTTGGCCAATAAAGGTCGTGCTGATGGATTTTTGTTTGCATTTGTTAAATGGCCAACACAGCTACCCCTGCATGTTTTCTGTATTGTGAGATACCACATTGTAGCTGCAACAGGGGAATCATGGAAAGTGACCTATAGACTGGGATCTCCAACCAAGGTAAAACAATTTTTCTTCTTCTTAAATTTTGACTGAATTCACATGTTTTACCTCTACACCACCAAAATGTTCCTGATGCAAAAACATGGAGACTTCTTGAGGAATTCATTGTTCTCTGCTTACAAAGAGGCCTGTGACCTCACTGGACTGTAGACATATAGCATTGCAAAAGAGGGGTCCCTGGTGAGATGCAGATTTCCTGGACTTTGACAATCTCCCTATTGCAGCATGGCCAGAAGGAGCAGGAACCTGCCTGTAAAAGATATCCTTCCCAACATACCATCTTTACTAAGGACTGAAACAACATGCAGGCATCTGTCTAATATCTCCAATTGTTCCCCCCCCCCCCTCCTGTTTGGTTTGTAACATCTTGCCTGATGAAGAAGCCCATGGAGCTTTGAAAGCTTGCATTAAGTATATTGTGCATTTTGGTTGGCCAATAAAGGTATCACAGATGGATTTTTGTTTGGATTTGTTACGCGGCCAACAGCTACCCCGGCATGTTTTCTATCATTCTACAGCTACAAGGCTTCCTTTTGGTGATTGTGAACCACCTGGAAAAACTGACATAAAAAATCACCTTTCAATCAGTTGGTGACAAAGAGAGAATATAGCAGCCTGCATTCCATTTATTTACATTGCACAGGTTTTAAAAAACATTTGCTTAGGTTTTATTGAAATTGAGAAGCATTTGTGTATCCTTAGCATCCCTTTGTAAGCATCGCAAAAGGTTTAAGAGATTTGTTTTCCTTTTTTATGGCTATGGTTCTCACCCTTATGGTTTGTTTTTTTAAAAAGAGCATCACATATAAAAATGTGTTCATGGTTCTCTTTTGTCGCCCTTTCGAAGGGAAGGAATTGTTCCAGTAAAATCTTCTTTCCATCCTTGACATTTTCATGCGTCCCTTCCCTGCTCTGTTATTGCTGCCTTCCCTTGGGTTGGTTTCTTTGCAGATTTTACAATGAGCAAAGTAGTGTACTAGTACCATTTTTCCCTCCCCGGTTATGATGTCTTTGGTAACCCATGGTCCCGTGGCCCTTATCAAAATCTCAACAAACCAGTCAGTCGTTCTGGTTTTACTGCCTTGGGGCAACACATCATGGACAGGGCTTTTTCTGCATCCTTTCTCTGGAGAGAGTGCATAGCAAAGGCTGCAGTTCAAAAGGAGAAGGTGTATTTTGAACGAAAAGACTGGGCCTATCCCCCACAAATTTCTCCTGGTTTAATGTAGCCATTGTGCTTTTATTGGTACTCCATCACAGGGCTTGCATTTGCTCAGAGGTTGAGCATTAGGGATGGGCAAATTCCTTATCCTCCAACTGATTCATCTACTGCTGTCCCACTTTGCCAGCTGGTGTGAAAGTGTCCCAGTTTCTCTCGCTCTTCCTCCCACTTTCCCTCTTTGGTCCTCAACTTGCTTGAAATGGCTGCAAACTGAGTTCCAGGTGGAAAAAATGGTTTGCTCTTGATCAACTCTGAGTAGAGGAGACAGCAGACTCTTGCTTTTCCCTTGTGCTCTCAAGTCATTTCGGACTTCTGGCAACCCTATGGCAGGCATATCTTTATCTCTTCATTTGTTATCCCTAATAGATACAGTTTAGCTACCAAATATGTACATATTTAATAGAGGATTAAGTAGGTCTCTGCCTGTCAAATCAAGACAATTGGAAGATATGCCAGAGATGAGACCATCAAATAAAGTGTGAAATTGAAGGCTTTCATGGCTGGCATCCATAGATTTTTGTGGGTTTTTCTGGCATCTGAAGATGCCAGTCTCAGCTGCTGGTGAAATGTCAGGAATAAACTCTTCTAGAACATGGCCACATACCCCGAAAAACCCACAAAAATCCATCAAACAAATTGTTCCCTGCAACTTTCAAGGTCCAACACTGTAGAAGTAGAATATTTATTAAAATATGCTTCTTTGCACCACACAGAAATTATGACTGCCTTAATCCTCTATTAAATATTTTCATAATTTCTGTGTGGTGCAAAGAAACATATTTTAATAAGCATTCTACTCGTGGTGCAAATTGCTATGCAGTGTTGGACCTTGAAAGTTTCAGAGAGCAATTTATTTGATGGCCTCATCTCTGGCATGTGCTCCAATTGTCCTGTTTTGACAGGGACCGTCCTGCTTAATCCTCTCTTGTCCCACTTTTTCATTTGCTTTTATAATGTACCACTTTCTCTCCCTCTGCCATATATCCCTTTTTTGTTCTCAGCTTGTTTCAAAAGAGGTTTGCCTTCACTCATCTCAGCAGGAAGAGAAGAAGAGAGGGCAGGATCTTGCCCTTCCCAGGAGCCTCAGGCAAAAGCAAAGTGCTGCAGCATCTCCTAGCTTGTCTTTTCTTCCTCATTAATAATCTTTGCCACTTCTGATGTTGTTTAGTTCTCTTTCTAATTATGAAATTCTGAAGGGCATGCTTTGGTGCAGTTGTAGCCCAGGGCAACACTATGCAAGTTACTAGTTGCAAAGAGCTATTTTTGTTGCTGCATGCCTTTAGGTCATTTCTGACGTATGGAAATCCTAAGGCGAATTTATCATGGGGTTTTCTTGGCCAGATTTGTTCAGAGGAGGTTTGCCATTGCTTTCTCCTGAGGCCGAGAGAGTGTGACTTGCTCAAGGTCACCCAGTGGGTTTCATGTCTGTCCATTTAATATTCCCCTTTTCTCCCAGGGCAGGGGTCAAGCCACCTTCCAGCATGAGTTTTTAAAAATACAGCTAAAGTTCAATCAATCATAATAATAATAATAATAATAATAATAATAATAATAATAATAATAATAATTGCAGTGACCGGGGATGGCATCTCTCCTCTCGTGGCCTGTCTGGAGTCAGTAATGGGCTGAATGAAGGAAAACTGACACAGCTTGAATCCAGAGAAAATGGAAGTACTGGTGATAGGTTCCCCCGGTCCAGGAATGGTGGTGATTCCACCTGTCCTAAACGGGATCACGCTTCCTGTGAAGGACTCGATACGCAGTTTGGGGGTGCTCCTTGACTTGTCGCTTCACCTTACATCTCAGGTGAGTGTGATGGTCAGGAGCACCTGTTATCAGCTTCGGCTGATACGCCAGCTGCACCCCTACCTGGGCCGGGGCGACCTAGAAATGGTGGTACATGCTCTGGTAACCTCTCGCTTGGATTTCTGCAATGCGCTCTACATGGGGCAACCCTTGTACCATACCTGGAAGCTGCAATTAGTACAGAATATGGCAGCAAGGCTGGTCACTAATACATCTAGAACCAGCCATATAACATCAGTCTTAAAAGACCTCCATTGGCTGCCTATTCGCTTCCAGGCGCAATACAAGGTGTTGATTGTTACCTATAAAGCCCTAAATGGCTTGGGCCCAGGGTACTTAGAGGACCGCCTCTCTCCGTACAATCCGCCCCGCACACTCAGATCAACCGGGCAGCAATTGCTAAGGGTTCCAGAGGCCAGATTAGTTGCCACTACTAGGAGGGCCTTTTCCATCTCGGCCCCCAGCCTCTGGAACGCGCTGCCCTTTGAGCTCCGCTCAGCCGCCTCCCTTACTCAGTTTAGGAAGGGGTTAAAACATTCCTATTTGAGCAGGCTTATCCCTGACTCTCTGACCCCTGAAGTATTCTCTCCTCGCCCCCTTCGTCAGCATGTCAGCTGGCATGAATGGTGGTTTTTATTGTTTTTATTGTATAAGGTTTTAATGTTATATTTCTTGTGATTTTATTGTTATGTGGAATGTTGGAAACTGCCTTGGTCTGAGAAAGGCGGTATATAAATAAAATTTTACTTACTTACTACTTACTAATAATAATGATAATTTATATTTCCCCACCTTTCCCTTCCGGATCAAAGCGGGGTTACAACCTGATAAAAACATACAATTATGATGAATAAAATCCATTAAAATACATCATCTCAACAATAATAATATCAGTTAAGACTAGTTTGTCATGATACAGGAGTTTTATAACAGTGGAATTATACAGAATCATCATTAAGGCTAAAAGATAGGTTTTAAACAGGGTTGGATGGATAGGCCTGTGGAAGAAGACTGAAAAAGCAGTTAAATAAAACCAAGCATGGATTTAAGAGTTTACAACCATATTAAACAATTATTATTATTATTATTATTATTATTATTAATTTGTATCCCACTTTCCCCCCAAAACTGGGACTCAAAGCAGCCTATGGTTTAAAAGCACAGTATAGTTAAAAAATCTACAAAACCTACCTTCCCATGAAAGTGTCCAAACTCAGACTAATGGAGAAGATACGGTGTTTCAGACATTGTGGACCTAAGCCATAATTAGTTCCTTTCCCTACATACAAAAGTAGGAATGCCTTGCATGCCAGGTGTAACTTTAGAGAGAGAACTTCATTCTTCTTGCAGCAGAGCTGTAACTTTTATGTCACCTTCATATTTCGTTTACAAATAGTGGTTCAAGTGCTGGCTTGTGGTCTGTTGTGGATGCTGGAGCGATGGTCAAGTGGGTCAGAAGAGAGGGGGAAGTAGTGTCCCATAGGCCAGCATTTGTAATTGCTTTGGTAAGTATTTAGTAACTAAAAGTAACTATTTAGGTATCTTTGAAAAAAATGGCAAATTGTAACTAATTTCTTGTAAAAAATAATTTCTCAAGCTTTTTTGCAGTGGATTATTATCTTTTAGGTACCTTTCGGGGGGGATGGCAGAGTAAGGAATTACTTCTGTAAAAACTGAACGCATAACAGCATCTATTTACTCCTGGGAGGGAGTATATCTATATATCTATATAGTGTGCCCGCATCATACGTGGGCACGCCATACGCAGCTTTCAGCATACGCTGAAAGCTAGGCACTGGAAGAAGCAATGGTGCATACACCTGTGGCACACGCGCCATACCACACTGCAGGCATGAACTCCATTGTTTTCAATGGGGCTCCACCATACGTGGTATTTCCATTATGGGGGGTCTGAAATGGATCCCCCGCGTAAGGGAAGGGCACACTGTATCTTTATGAGCGTTGGTTTAGACAAACATTTATGCTTACATATACATAGAGAGATATGTATAAGTCTCTCTCTCTCTCTCTCTCTCTATATATATATATATATATATATATATATATGGGAAGGGGATGTTTAGTATTGAGAAACTAGGTAACACTGAAGTGCTAAGCACACCTACCAGGGAATAAGCCACATTTCTTGACCTATTATTATAAATATCTGACTGTTTTAGATACCTTTGTAAAAAAAAAAAAGTAAGGAATTACTTCTTTAAAATTAAGGAATTACTACTTTTAGGTATCTTTGCAAATCAGTTTTAACATCTTTTGACAGCCAGCTCCTGGAAAACATGTAAATCTCCCTCTGAAACCAAATCCTAGTTTAGTTCCCAGGTTAAATCAGTGGCATTCTGCAAAGGCATGAACTGCACCCTTTGCTACTATTGCACCAGAGGGAATTCAGTTCTCGATAAGATCGGATAACTTTTTGGCATCCTCATTCCTGTTTACAAAGATACAACTTGTGAGAGAAGGAATATTTGGTTCCCACTTTAGAGGGGAATGCAAAACTAGCTGGACAACTCTTCTGCATCCCCTCAAGACAACGTGATAAACTGCTTTAGCTGAACTTCAGATATGTATCTGCTTTGCATTACTTCAGCGCATTCCTTGTAGAACAAGGATAAGGAACATTTTTGGGCGTTGGGGGCTGAATTCCAGTTTTGGAAGGGTCTCTTTTGTTGCAATGGCCAAGAGGACAGGGTGGGAGCGAGTGAAAATCTGAATGTATGCTTTAGTGTAAGGCTGAAATACCATAAAGGCGCCCGAAGACCTTGTCGGATATTGGAAGCTAAGCAAGGTTAGCCCTGGTGAGTACTTGGATGGGAGACTGCTGACGAAAACCAAGTATTGCAGGATATATTTCAGAGGAAGAAGCTGGCAAAACCAGCTCTGAGATTCCTTGCCTAAGAAAATCCAATAAAATTCATGTGGATGCCATGAGTTAAACAGGTGACTTGAAGGCACATATAGACACACATGTGTTAGAATTTCTAGTCTGGTGAGACACTAGAACTCTTCCTGAACAGAAAAACTCAGGTTTAGATAGCATAGGATTTCATAGCATAGGATGTTCCCCTCATTTATGCAAAGGAGGTGCCACAGGGTTCTGTCCTTGATAGTCAGCATCTTTATCAGTGACCTGGATGAAAGAATAGAAGGCATGCTTATCAAATTTGCAGATTAGCAAATTTGCACCAAATTAGGAGGAGTAGCTAACACCCCAGAGGACAGGATCAAAATTCAAAATGACCTCAAAAGATTACAAATCTGGGCCAAATCTAACAAATTGAATTTCAATCCGGAGAAATGTAACGTACTGCACTTAGGGCAGAAAAATAAAATGCACAGATATAGGATGGGGGACACCTGGCTTAACGAAACTACATGTGAAAGGGATCTAAGAGTCCAAGTAGACCACAAGTTGAACATAAGCCAACATGCTGGGGGAGCTGTGTTGGCCATTTAACAAATGCAAACAAAAATCCATCAGTGATACCTTGCCTGGCCAACCAAAGTGCACAATATACTTGTTGCAAGCTTTTGTAGCTCCATGGGCTTCTTCATCAGGCAAGATGTTATAAACCAAACAAGGGGGTGGGGGAGCGATTGGAGATGTTAGTCAGATGCCTTCATGTTCTTTCAGTCCTTAGTAAAGCTGGTATGATGGGGAGGATATCTTTTGTGCAAGTAGGGTCCTCCTCCTCCTGGCCATGCAGCAATAGGGAGATTGTCAAAGTCCAGGGAATTTAAAGTCTACTGTATTTGCATCTCAAAAGGGACCCCTCATTTGCAATCCAATATGTCTCCATTCTAGTGAGGCCACAGGCCTCTTTGTAGGCAGAGAACTATGCATTCCTCAAGAAGTTTCCATGTTTTTGCATCAGGAACATTTCGGTGGTGTAGAGGTAAAACATACGAAGTCAATCCAAATGAGCCAACAGTGTGACTCCAGAAAATAAGATCTGGAGCAATCGATTCAAACTGCAGGAAAAGTGATTTCATCTAAATGTTAGAAGGAACTTTCTGATAGTAAGAGCTGTCAGACAGTGGAAGAACCTCCCTTGGAGTGTTATGGAGTCTCCCCCTTTGCAGGTTGTTAAACAAAGGTTGGATGACCGTCTGTTGGGGACTAGAGGAGGGTTTTCCTGGCCGTAAGTCGGAAAAAACTTAAAGGCACACAACAACAACAAAAAACCTTCTCTTAAACTATTTATTCATCAATCTAAAAGAAAATATTCTGCCGTGGCATCTTTTTGCATTTTTTGGAGGGGGAGGCTTTGGGGGAAAATGGAGATAATTCAATTTCTCCCTGTTTTATTTTGGTATTTCCCCATCACAAAATGGACTTCTAATCCGGACTCCACACTGTGCCCTTGTTCAGTTTGAGAAGAGCATCAAAGAATCTCTGATGAAGACTTTCCCTCCCTCATTTCGGCTTTTTCAGAGAAGGGGGCAATGTGTTTTGGAGAGCTCAAGGCTGGGATGGTTGGCTTGCAAACAGACCACCTTCTATTTAGGGAAGGCCCCTTCGACAAACAGAGAACTGACTGCTGTCTGCCTTCTCTCTCTTTTTGGTTTTTCTTTTTGCTGGTTGCAAAAGGATGGAGCCAAACCAGGTGACTGGAATGCAAGGAGGGATTTGGAAATGGGACGCAGTGGGGGTAGCTAGCGGAAATGAGACACCGCCGGGGTAGGACTTTCAGCTTTGCAAATGGAATAAATTTCCTGCCGCTAATGCGGCAGGAAAGGAGAGAAAGTTTGCAATGTCTCATTCAAGAGTTTGGGACGCTAAGGCTGCATCCTCACTGCAGAAATAATCCAGTTTGACATCACTTTACCTGTCATGGCTCATTGTTTTGGAATCCTAGGATTTGTAATTTTGAGAGACATGGAGCCTTCTCTGTCAGAGAGCTCTGGTGCCACAGAAATCACAGTTCTCAGGATTCCAGAGGATAGAGCCGTGGCAATTAAAGCGGCATCAAGCTGGGTTATTTTTGCAGTGCGGACGCAGCCCAAGTGTCTGTAGGTGTTTCCAATGGAAATTTTCTTCTCTATGGGCTTCATTTCTAAATGTAAAACCTCTACATCTACATGGAAATGGCAATTTAAAGTTGACTGTGGATAATGTCCTTCTAATCCTAGTGCTTATAATAGTGGTTCCCAAACTTTGGTCCTCCGGATGTTTTGGCCTTCAGCTTCCAGAATTCCAGACCGTTGGCCAAGCTGGCTGGGGTTTCTGGGAGTTGAAGTCCAAAACACCTGGAGTGCCAAAGTTTAGGAACCACTGTCTTATAGGTTCCAGAGGGAGGAAAAATGCTCTGCACATGCTCACTTGCATCCTGTTCTTTATTGCATCTGCATTGTAGAAATATTGCAATTTGACGCCGCTTAAACTGCTGTGGCTCAATGCTATAGAATTCTGGGATTTGCAATTTTTGAGATATTTAGCCTTCTCCCTCAGAGTTCTGGTGCTAATAACAAACTACAGATCCTAGGGTTGCATAGCATGCAGCTGTGACAATTAAAGTGGTATCAAACTGCATCATTTCTCCTAGCATCCCCAATCATTGATGAGGAAAGCTGGGAGTCCCTGGCCAACCACATCTGGAAAGACTGTTTTTGACCCTTGGGTTGAGTTGGACGGACTCAAAATGGGGATAGTTTGTTGGAACATACTTTTGTTTGCCTCCCTAGCCTTGGAAAAAATACTTTTCTGGACCACAGCTGTCAGAATCTCCCAGCCAGCATGGCCAGCACTCTGGGGATTCTGGAAGGTGTCATCCCACCCAGGACATTTCCCAAGCTTTCTGTACATGCCCCATCCTCCTCTCTGCTGCTTCATCAAGGTGCAAGTCTGCTCAGGAATAAGCTTAACCAGGAAAATATTCCCAATAAAGAGCCCACTGTTTTGAAACTTCACACATTGGCTCCAGAGGCATTGAAACTTTCTGGAGTGAGTCTCCACCTTGTCTGCTCAGAAAACCCTACACGTTTATAGGACCATAAAATCTACATAGGTACAAAGGAGGGCTGAAATTCTCTATCAGCTCCAACTGGACCTCCATATCCACAGATTCAATCATCCACAGCTTGGAAATACTTTAAAAATATATAAATTCCACAAAGCTGGCTTTGATTTTGCCCTTGTATAAGGGACACTGTTGAATTCACCGTATTGAATGGGACTTGAGCATCCATGGACTTTGGTATCCATGTGGAATCCTGGAACCAAACCCTAGCAGATACCAAGTGCCCATTGTACTTAACCACTATAGTTATGTCATGTCTTCCAGCCCAATCCCAGTTTTTCTTTTTATCAGGCAGCAGCCGCTACATAAAAAAGAGCTTTATTCTCTTGACTCAGTCACAGCTCCCTGATGATCCCCCCTGTTGCAATGCGGATCTCCATTGCAACGGGAAGAAGCAGGGCCCCTGTTGCAATTTCCCCTTGCACTGGAGATTGCTCCTACAAAGATGGAGGAGAAAGTTACTCAGTTGCATCCCAATTGATGGGGAACAGACCCTTTTTGCTTGCAGTGCCTGCTGTTGGCTAAGTAGGGATTGCAGCACTATCATTGTCCCTCTGTATCTCCTAAACTGGTGAAGACATCAGGATTGGTACTACCGACCAGTCACAAATCCATAATTCATGGGCTGCATCTGTCCTGCAGAAATAGCACAGTTTGACACCGCTTTAACTGCAGTGGTGAAATGCTATGGAATTCTGGGATTTGTAGTTTTTTGAGCTATTTAGCCTTCTCAGAGAGCTTTTGTGGCACAACAAACTGCAAATACTATGATTCCATAGCATTAAGCCATGGCAATTAAAATGGTGTCAAATTGCATTATTTCTAGAGTGGAGATGCCACCTAGGTTGTGCATTCGTCACTATTTTAGTGGATTCTGGACAGGTGAAAATGTTTTTAAGGTGCAGGTGCTCAACTTTAGCATTCAGGTTGTTATTAGCTTCACCTCCTTGCAGGGAGAAATTAATTTCCCCATCTATTAGCTCTGAAGCTTCTTTAAATATGAATATTCTTGCAAGAACAACGTGAACTCATAAGTGCCTTCTATATGTTCAGTGTCACTTAGGAGATTATCACATGGGGTTATAAAACAGGTGAAAAACAGGATGTGCCCATCATTATAGTTTCATCATGAGAAAATGTTCATACGACGTCGTGCTCATCCAGTACTTTCTTGAATAACCTGGAATTGTCCCATAACTTCTTATTAACAAGGAAAACCCATTAATGGTTTACCAGCAGTGCTTCATTTGTGCTATACTGGAGAGTTTTTTGTGCTAGGATCATTTTCGGAGTAGATTTCTGTCTTATTTTGAGGTGTACAGTACTATTTTATTTGAACTGGATATGTATCATATAGTTAAATATTGGCGCGTTACAGACTGCCCCTTTGGGGTGGCCTGTAGGCGTGCCTTTCTCTGGTGTATTGGGGCCTCAGTGGTCAGAACGGCAGCCACTGAGGCCCCGATCTGCCGCTTTCCGGGCCGCGGGGAAGCGCCAAAAGGCCACTTCCCCGCAGCCTGGAAAGGGGTGTCCTTGGGGTTTCAAGCCCCAAGGACACCCCGCGGCAGTGGTGAGGAGGAGAAAGGGGCCACTTGGCCCCTTTCTCCCTTGCGTTGCTGGGTGCAGCTGTCTGAAGGCTGCGCCCAGCGACGCAAACCAGAAATGAGCTCCGAAACGGAGCTCCTTCCTGCTCCGCACAAAGGGCGCATTAAGCGCCCTCGCGTGGAGCGACGTCACATCCGCGACGTCCCGTATAGAGGTGGCACGGTCATGACGTCATCATGACGGCCCCCATGTGGAAGGGGTGCCACCATTTTGTACGGACTCAGTCTGTACTAGTGTTAGGGGGTACGGAAGCACCGCCCCTTCCTAACCCTAGTACGGGCTGAGTCCGTACTTAAAGGCCCGTTTGTAACAGGCCATCGAAACTTTAAATTTGTTCTGCTTGGGACAGAATCATATTTGTTGGAGATGGCACATTAGCCTAATAATGCATGAAACATCAAATCACGATATACTAATGATACAGCAGTATGATTGCCTTTTGTATGTACAATGTGACTGCATTTTTGTTCCACTTTTATTTCGTTGTTATAGGGCGATTTTGCAATCGTGTGGAACTATAGATCACTGTAGTGCTATGCTTCCACTATCTTCCAATAGCATGATTGTTGTGGAATTGGTCGTAGTGTAGTAATCTCTTTACTCTTAAGTAAGTGTGTATTGACTAGCTTATAGGCAGCCTGTGTGATTCCTGGGAGAGCTCAACATGGAATCATAGAATTGTAGAGTTGAAAAGGATCACAAAACCAAGCCCCCTGCCATATAGTGGTTTGGGCATTGGATTATGGCTGTCTACCAAATCCAACCCAGAGACATAGGTCCATGTTAATATGGTATCACTATGGCTTAGTGGCATGGAGCATTATCAGGGGTAGACAACTGCATGGATGGACCAAGAATCAATCCCTTCCTCCAAACCTCCTCCTATGGGTCACAACAAGCCCAAATATTCATTTTCCTCTGCAGCCCTTAGAATCACAGAGTTGGGAGAGGCCCCAAGGGCCACCCAGTCCAACCCTCTGCCATGCAGGAACTCACAGTCAAAGCACTCCTGACAGATGGCTGTCCAGCCTCTGTTTTAAGACCTCCAAAGGAGGAGGCTTTTCTCCAAGGGAACGTCTTTCAACATCAAACAGGCCTTACTGTCAGTAAGTTCCTCCTAATTTTTAGGTGGAATCTCTTTTCCTGCAGCTTGAATCCATTGATACAGGTCCTGTTCTCTGGAGCAGCAGAAAGCAAGCTTGCTCCACCCTCAATGTGACACCCCTTAAAATATTTAAACAGGGCTATCATATCACCTCTTAACTGTCTCTTTTCCAGACTAAACATACCCGGTTCCCTAAGTCTCTCCTCATAAGACATGGTTTCTAGACCCTTCACCGTTTTAGTCGCCCTCCTTTGGACACATGGCTCCAGTTTCTCAACATCCTTTTTGAATTGTGGCACCCAGAACTGGACATAGGATTATTCCAGGTGGGGTCTGACCAAAGCAGAATATAGTGGCACTATTACTTCTCTTGATCTAGACACTATACTTTTATTGATGCAACCTAAAATTGCATTGGCCTTTTTAGCTGCCGCATCACACTGTTGACTCATGTTAAACTTGTGGTCTACTTGGACTCCTAGATCCTTTTCAGATGTAGTCTGCTTAAGCCAGGTGTCTGCCATCCTATACCTATGCATTTCATTTTTCCTACCTAAGTGCAGTATTTTACATTTCTTCCTATTGAAGTTCATTTTCTTGTCAATATGACATCCCTTTAAATCAGGGGTAGGCAACCCTTTTGAGCCGGGGGCTGGGTTGCTGTCCCTCAGACAACTGGGGGGGCCGAAGCCAAAAAAACAAATAATTAAATAATTTAAAAAATTAATTAAATAAATAAACCAGGACAAATGTAGGACAAAATTTTCAAATGGAGGGCACTTTTTAAATAAAAAATGGAGGACACGTGAAAAAATTTGCTGATTTTTTAAAAAATGTTAAGATAAATGCATGCTTCTGAGGCTTCTATAGACAATTGCCCCACCATGCCCCTTGTGTGAGACGCCAAAGGCCCCGGCGGCAATTGGCGGCAGGACCGGGCTGGGGCCAGCCCCAAGGCCTCGCCGGGCCGCATCCGGCCTGCAGGCCGCAGGTTGCCTACCCCTGCTTTAAATATTTAAACAGGACTATCATATCATATCTTGTCTGTCTCTTCTCCAGGGTAAACATACCCAGCTCCCTAAGACTTTCCTCATAAGGCACGGTTTCTTCTTCAGACAGGAACAGGAATTGTAAGTGTCTCTATTCTTGTCACCATTTTGAGAGTGATGTCAGAAGTAAACTGGAAATACTGAAGATAGTATGAGGTTCTGGTGTACTTTTGGGGGTGCATTTCAAGTGTTTTGAGGGAGCTTTCTCAGCAATTTTAGAGCAAAATTGGCCCAGAAATGGTGCCAAAAATTTTAAAAGGTGTTTTTTTTTTTTTTTTTTTTTTTTGGGCATGCTTGGTTTAGGTAGAATGACCATACATCCTTTTCCAGAACATGTCCTTCATTTCAGCTTTCTGTCCAGGATGAATTCCAAAATGTCTTCCGGTTCGAGCATGTCTAAGAAGGAACAATTTATATTTATATGAGTGTTTTTGGCATTCTTTTTTCTTGAATACCTACATCATGTGGTGCCTTGTCTTCCCTTGGAGTTATGATATCTGGTCATTCTGGCTTGAGGGGACTGTGGGAGTCTTCAAAGGACAGAAATGTGAGGTCCAAGGCCCAAATGCAGCCTGGGGGTCACATCTTGCCCATGTCTGTGTAACATCTCTTTTCCTTTTCTCCTTTCCTAGGAAGAAGACTGTCTACAAAAGTGTCCTCCTCTCCTTTGCATTGGTGGTTGCGGTAACGGTGTTGCAGCGAGGCATGACTCCTACGCAATTCTTTCAAGGCCAGCCACCGAAGGAACTTATTTCCCAGGAGCCCATAAAAGCCCAGAAGAGAGACGGGGTCATCTCTGCCGCCAACAATTTCTGGAAGAAAGAGAACCCCGTGACCAAGGCTGAGGAAGTGACGGAGAAGCAGCTGACCTCATGGGACATCACCACCATCAACTGCACGGCCAACATGAATTTCACCAAAGACGATTGGTTCAAAGGGCTGGAACCCAACTTCCGGCAATTCCTCCTCTACCGCCATTGCCGGTATTTCCCCATGCTCATCAATCACCCAGAGAAATGCGGCGAAGACATCTACCTCCTGATAGTGGTGAAGTCCATCATCACGCAGCATGACCGCCGGGAGGCCATCCGCAGGACTTGGGGTCAAGAGAAAGAGCTGGACGGCAAGAAGATTCGGACTCTCTTTCTTCTGGGCATTGCTTCCAAAGAAGAGGAGAGGGCCAACTATCAAAAATTGCTGGAATATGAGAACTACATCTACAAGGACATCTTACAGTGGGACTTCTTGGACAGTTTCTTCAACCTCACCCTCAAGGAAGTCCATTTCCTCAAGTGGTTCAACATCTACTGTGACAACGTTCGGTATGTTTTCAAGGGGGACGACGATGTCTTTGTGAACCCCAACAACATTGTGGAGTACCTGCAGGACCAGAAGAAAAGCAACCTGTTCGTGGGCGACGTTCTCTTCAAAGCCCGACCGATCCGCAAGAAGGAGAACAAGTACTACATTCCCAGCGCCCTGTACAACAAGAGCAACTACCCGGCCTATGCTGGCGGTGGGGGTTTTGTGATGGATGGCCCACTGGCCAAGAAGCTTCACAAAGCCTCGGAGACCCTGGAGCTGTATCCCATCGACGATGTGTTCCTGGGCATGTGTTTAGAGGTCCTCAAAGTGACGCCCGTGGCACATGCTGGCTTCAAGACGTTTGGCATTGTGAAAAACAAGAATAGCAAGCTGAACAAGGAGCCTTGTTTTTACCAAAGCATGTTGGTGGTTCATAAACTCCTCCCGGCAGAGCTGCTGGTCATGTGGGATTTGGTCCATAGTAACTTAACCTGCTCCAGAAAACTTCAGATCCTTTAGCCCCCCATCATCTAGGTCCCAGGAGAAAACTTAAAAGAGAAAGAAATGGGGTATTAAAACTCGCGGAACCTTTCTTCCACCAGTGTGGAGGAAGAGAGGAGAAAAACCACGTGGACCAGGGGCATTGTTGGAGGAGAGAGGCTCTAGAAAGCTGTCTCTGTATTTTATTTGTTCCTCTTTGGGTGGGATTTTGGAAGAAGAGACAAAGATGGATGAAATCGCAAAGGGGCGACTGGCAAGTGTGGGGAACTGGACACTTGGGAGAAGCCATGAAGATTTGGCCTCCCATTTTCTTTACATGAAGGAATGGTCACTACAGTGAGCTGGAAGAAGCCGAGCAAATTGGCCCACTTTTTGTTGTTGTTGCTCTTCTGTGGTGTATTTTTCAGCTGAGGGCTGGCCCCAAAGCTCAGATACTTTGTGTGTGTGCATTTATTTCCACACGAGTGTGTCTGTGTGTGAGAGAGGTGTTCAGCAGAAACTGAAGCATGAACACTCGGAGATTGAGATCCTGTCTGCTGTTGTGGGGTGTGACATTCCATCAGCGCGTTTACATAAAAGACTTGGAACAACGGAGGTTGTGGCAGTTGTTGTTCCAGGTTGTAAGATGATGACCTTTAAGCCGGCATGTTGTGCTGTAGGATGAAGGGGAACAGTTTGCATACACAAGTGTGTAAAAGGTACAGCCACCAGCATAATCTGGCCAAAGACTTCACTATTGTTTTTCTCCCCTTCCTCCATTGTTGTCTCTGCTCTGTGTGTGTGTGTGTGTGTGTGTGTGTGTGTGTGTGTGTGTGTGTATTTCTCATCCTTTGGTTCTCTAGCTCTTTTGGACTTCGACTCCCAGAACCCTCAGCCCAGCATGTCCAGTAGTGAGGGATCCTAGGAGTTGAAGTCCAAAACACAGAGGACCAAAGATGGAGAACTATGGGTGTAGAGGACCAAAGATGGAGAACCATGGGTGTATAGCACTCTGTATAGGACAGATCCCTTTTTTCCATCCCTTTTTAGCCGAGTTGATCTCCTTCATCCATCCCGCTCTTAGCTGAGCCAGATTTATGATTTCCCTTGTCCTGTCTGCAGACTGAAATCATTTTTGTTTTTTAAATGGACAATGTATGTTGTTGTGCCGGACTATGTTTCTGTTACATTTTTCTGTAGCAATGTAACTTTAGCTCCTTTGGGTGAAAGAGAGGGTGGAAATTGTCAGAATAGGCCCAAAATGGTCAGAATATACTTCCTCTAATTGGCTGCTATTCTAGGTGTTTTGGACAATGGCTTGCATAATCCCCAGACAGCATGACCTTTGAAGTGGTGGGAGTTGTAGTCCGACACAGCTAGAGGGTGTCAGATTGGGGAAATGGCAGTTTCACCTATGAATGGCTATTTAATTTGAGTTTTGTTGAATTTTGCCAAAGAAACTGAGATAAAAAAGGAGAATAATTTCATATAGATGCTATGCCATCTGTGCCCAGCTTGTGGTCTCTTCTCATTTTAATCGCTCGGATTAATTGCTTCTCCATTAGACTGTAGGGGTAGATTTACTGGTGTCTTTGGGCATTACTTCTTTAACAGAAAATTTGGTACTAGAGGCAGAAGTAACATGGAAAGAATAGAGTCCTATAGTACAAGAAACAACAGGCCAACATGTTTCCGCAGGCTTCTTATTTAAAACTGACAACATGCACAAATGAAATCAATCAACCAGGAAAAGCAAGCCTTGCATAAGGAAACAGAAAAAGTGCTTTGAACCTTCTAGAGATCTCTTGAAAGCATCTTCCAAGGTGCCTCCAGAGATGCCCTTTTCTTTCAGGAGTCTCCACTTTTCTTACAATCCACTTGGCTGGCTGAAAGAATAGATTTATGGAGGTAGAATTCAGAGAGACATAGTGTAGTTGGTCTGCGATATCTTGCACTGGAGGAAGTAGACCAAGGGCTGATCTACACAATTAAAATACTCTTCATTCCAGTCGAATAGAATGCATCCAGCCACACCCGATTTTCAGGAGGTCAGGCTTTTTGCAGGGAGCCCCTGAAAAACTCCTTAAACTCCACAGAAAAAGGCTTTACAGTTTTTAACCAGAGTCTCTGCAGAAATCCATAGCAATGTGCATTATTGCACATGTGGCTGTCCATTTCCTTTGCATGAATTTGGATGGCTGCACATTTTTGGCAGAAAGAGTATGAAGAGACGCAAATAAATGCAAACTTGCAGAGAACAGTGAAGACATTTAACAGTCAGTGCGAATGTGCATCAATCCAAGCAGTTTGCATAGCCCCAAGTCTACAAAAGCTTGTGCTGCAACAATAACTTTTGCTCAGTTAGTCTTAAAGATGCTACAAGATCCCTTTGCAAACTACTAGATTTATGCTTTTTTAAAACACACTGGGGATAGGTAACTGGTTAGGCAGGCTTATGTACTCTTTCCCCTTTGCTCCGTTTTGCTCTTCTTTGCTTTGTGACGGATTCTGTAGGCAGTTGGTGTTTACCTTACTGTCGCAAGTAGGCACACACACTGCTACAAAAGGAATGGATAAAATATAGTCGTGAGAACCAGCATATAGGTTTGAGCATTGGACTATGACTCTGGAGACCAGGGTTCGATTCCCAGCTCGGCCATTAAATCCAGTAGGTGACTTTGGGCAAGTCACCTTGTCCCAGCCTCAGGGAAAGGCAATGGCAAACCTTAGAACAAATCCTGCCAAGAAATCCCCATGACAGGTTCGCCTTAGGGGCGTCATAAGCCAAAAACAATGTGAAGGTACCCAACAACAACAAGAAGAATAGGATCCCACTCTTTCCCAGCTCAAGCACTGTTTCTTGTATTGTTTCCTGCATACACAGGGCTGCAACTGAAGGTCTGTGTTACTCCACTCCTCCTTCGCCATCCTCCTGATGCTAGTGTTGTTGTGGGATCTCGATTTTAGTCAGTTACTATTAGGACATCAGAGATGCCTAAGGCAAATGAGTGTTGGAGTGGGTGGGGAAAAAGACAAAATGTATTACAAATCTGCAGTTTAGAGTGGGACTTGCAGTCCAGCAAGATCCACATGTATTCTCTTGTGTGCACATGTGTGCCCCATAATAGGCATCCAAACATCAGCTGTCCTCAAGCTGCTTGGAATAGCAATGGCTACATTTGCAACTCTCTGGTACCCAATTCAGGAGATTTCTCTGGCCTAAAATTGGATGAGTATCTTTTACAGGAGTAGTTTAGCCATGTATCCTTGGACATCGGGGTTGGACTACATGGCCCTTGTGGGTCCTTCCAAGACCCTGAACAGCTGCTTTCTTTCTTTTTTAAATTCCTACCCACTTCTGCAAAGTTCATGCAAGTCCTCCCTGCACCTTTGGACCATGCTGGCAGGGGATTCTGGGAGTAGTTATCCAAAAATGTGATGCCTCCTAGCTCTGCTGCTATACTGAAAAGCAAAAAGACACACAACCCTCTTTCTAAGTGCAAAAGTCAACAGAGCAGACGGGAAGGGACTGGCAAAAGCCCAGGAATGCTTCCTTGTTGAATTCTTTCAGTATGGACATGGTTTCTGAGCGAAAACCTCCACACAAGAAGGGCATTATTAGCAGAGTTACAAAGCTGAGTTTTCATTCAGGGTGAGGTTCTCAAAACGTCTGGCAGATGCTCTGTGCTGCACAAGCCACTTGTAAAATGCAGCTCTCTTATAATGGTGTTGCGACCTTCTCCTTTTTTTATGGCCACCAGACGAAGGAATGCTGGGCATCACAATTGAAAGCTGAGAACTGTGCATTATTGTCCTGTCTACTCTGCCACTGTAGTTCCCAGGTGCCTTTGTTATTTTAATGCTGACCCTAATAGTATCATAGAATCACAGAGTTGGAAAAGGCCCCAAGGGCCATCCAATCCAACCCCATTCTGCCATGCAGGAAGACACAATCAAAACATCCCCAACTGATAGCCATCCAGACCCTATTTAAAAACCTCCAAAGAAGGAGACTCCATCACCTTCCAAGGCAGCATCTTCCACTATCAAGCAGCTCTTACTGTCAGAAAAGCTCTTCCTAATGTTTAGATGGAATCTCTTTTCCTGTACTTTGCATCCATTGCTCCATATCCTGTTCTTTGGAGCAGCAGCAAACAAGCTTGCTCCATCCGCAATATGACTTCCCTTCAAATATTTAAACAGGGCTATCATATCATTTCCAGGCTAAACAAACCATGCCTCATGCATGGTTTCCAGACCTTGCACCAGTTTAATATAAACTTTAGTATATAATATATAGAGTATGCCCTTGGTATCTGCTAGGATTTGGATCCAGGATCCTCATGGATATCAAAATCCATGGGTGCTCATGGCCCATTAAATCCAGTGATATAGTAAAATGGGGTCCCATATATAAAATGACAAAATCAAGGTGTGTTTTTTTGGAATTTATATATTTAAAAATATCTTCCAACTGTGGATAGTTGGATCCATGGTTAAAGAATCCATGGATATGAAGGGCTGACTCTATGTTAAAATACATGTATAACTCTTGAATCAGTAGGCTTGCTTACAGGTTGACTCCCCTCCCTACAATTAATTCAGCAAATCAATTTTAGGAGAGACTAAGCAATAAAGTTTATGGACCTCAAGTCAACAACCACTCAGCATAGTCAGGGTGACCAGATGCCCTCCTTTTCATCCTTCATTCAGCCTTCTGTCCAGGAAGAATTTCAAAATGTCCTCCATTCGAAGCATGACTAAGAAGCATGAATTTACATTTATATGAGTACAGTTTTCTTGAGTGTCCTACATTTTGCAGTGCCTTGTCCTCTTTTGCTTTTAGGATGTCTGGTCACCCTGAGCACCACATAAATATGTGCAAACCAAGGCTGCATTGAGCCATATTTACTCTAAAGTTATCTTGCCCAGCCGTTCTATGCTTTGAAGTGAACAGGCAGGATTGGAGACCTTCTGTCTATCCTTCCTCATTGCCAGAGGGAAAATGGTATTAGCTCTAAGATTTGAAGCCATCCTTGGGTTATGTGCATGCATGTGCCTCAGCACTTCTCTAAACTTTTTGAATCTAGTTGGGAGGTGGAAATTGTCAGACGTTTCTTAGATGCTGCCTGCTCACCTTGAAGCATGGACTGGTATTGCAATAAATAAGGAAGACTTTGGATGCTGTGCAGAGAGGAAAGGAATACCAGCCTCCACAGCACTACAAAAAGCCCATGCACATGCTTAAGGGACATCTAAACCTGTATGGAAGTCCCTACCTGAATTCTGTTCATGGCCTGGGTTCCTGTTTGTCAAGTGACAAGCTGCTAAAAAGCAAGTCTTATTTCCAGCTCCGTCCCAAGATGCAGGGTGCATCTGCACTGCAGAAATAATGCAGTTTGACACCACTTGAATGGCCATGGCTCCACACTATGAAATCCTGGCATTTGTACAAGGGTGGGCTAATGGTGGAAAACACCAGACTGGGAAGACCGCCAAGATACATGGGCCTGAATTGTTAGTCAAATACAATTTATGGGATTTACTGATGTGTTCAGATCCTCGTTCAACAGCTGAGCAGCCTTGCTCTGAATGGGGTTCAGCCAAAAGAATTCAATCCACAACTGGCCCCAATGAAACCCTACCCTAAGTATTTACTGTCATTAGTTCATTCCCATTTAAGTCAAGGGGGCTTCAGTGATAAGTAATCACCTGAGAATCTGCATCAGTCACATAGCCACAATCCTCAAAAAGCCAGGCAGCCACATTGAGGAATGGAGTTGTGCGAGGCTGGCAAGCAGAACATTTAAAGATGACATATCCAGCCCTATCCCACCAGCTAGTTGTGGGGAGAAGTTGTGACAAGACCCTTTGGGGTCCCTGCTTGTGCCCTGACATTGCAGCTCAAAGACAGGAGGGGGCTAAATGTGCCATCTTGCAGCACCCTGCGTGCCAACACCACAACTCCATCCCTAAGTATAGCTGCCTGAATTTTAAGGTGGGCTTGGGGGGCATTTATGAACATGGCAATGGGACCATATTTGGAAATGTGATTAGGGAACTTTGACCAGATTCCATGCAGCTGAAGAAGTAGACCAAGGTCCAAAACACTGCAAAAATATCTTTCTCTGCAGAATGCATTGCAGAGCCCCAGAGTGCTTTATCTGGCTAAATGTCTCACAAAACTTACAGCTCCCAGAATTCCCTAGCAATGAGCCAGGGCAGTTAAAGTGGTCTCAAACTGGATTATTTCTGCAGTGTGTTTTTGACCGACATCTACAAAAGCTTATGCTACAACTTCTACCTTGTCTCAAAAAGGTGCTACAAGATTCGTTTGCATACCAATGTTCAGCTATGTCTCCGAATTCTACAGTGACAAGATTGTAAGTCAAATTTATGACAATGTCAACTGACTAGTAGTGTGCCAGCTAATGTTGCCTGAATTGTTACCAACATGAAGGAAGAATGTGGGAAGGCAGGTTATGAATGCATGACATCCTTAAAGTGTGATGAGCAAGATTTGAGACACTTCTATTTTTAAAAATTGTGCTAGGGAGAATTCAAAGCTGAAACGTGCATTACAGAACTTCTAAAATGTTAATGATTTGGGAAGGGTGTGCTCCCCCCCCATAGCTGCCATATTGGAAGGGCATGGTTGGATGAGTGAGAAAAGATAGGGGCTGGTTTGACACACACCCTTAAAGCTGTCCACTCCTGAGGTTTGAAGACAGCCAGTTGCTATCCCAATTGTAAATGGATTGCAAGAGCTAGACTTTGCCCCACTCCACTGGCCACAGTGCAATGGCAACCAACACTCAACTATTGCAGTGCAAATTATATCTTTCTGCTTTGCTTATTTGCTGACCCCCATATCTGCCTATAGAACCATAAGAGTTGGAAGAGACCTCAAGGGGCCATCTATTGCAACCCGTTTCTGCTATGCAGAAAGACGGACAAAACATGCTGGACAGATGGCCATCCAGCCTTTGTTTAAAAACCTCAAAAGAAGAAAACACCACTCTGAGATAGCAGCATATTCCACTGTCCAACAGATCTTCTCTGTCAAGAAGTTCTTCCTAAAGTTTAGGTGGAACTGCTTTTTCTGCAATCTGAATCCATTGCTCCGTATCTCTGGAGCAGCAGAAAACAAGCTTGTTCTTTCTTCCGTATTGCACCCCTTTGAAT
The DNA here is from genome assembly GCF_019175285.1 of Sceloporus undulatus. NCBI lineage: Eukaryota > Metazoa > Chordata > Lepidosauria > Squamata > Phrynosomatidae > Sceloporus > Sceloporus undulatus. The sequence continues at coordinate 271,441,956 of NC_056524.1, forward strand.
ATTTAAACATGGCTATCATGTCACTATTAAGCTTTTCCCTCGGTGAAACACATATCCAGTTCCCTAGGTCTCCCCTTATAGGGCTTGAGGGTTTCCAGACCTTTCACCATTTTGGTTTCCATCCATTGGATATTCTCCAAGTTGTCAATATCCCTCTTGAATTGTGGTGCCCAGAACTGGATGCAGGATTCCAGGTGAGGTCTGACCAATGCAGAATAGAGTGGGCCTATTCCCTCGATCAGACACTACACTCCTGTTGATGCAGTCTAGAATTGCATTGGCTTTTGGGGCTGCTGCATCCTTCCCCTCACCTTCTTAAATTGGTTGCATGGGCATATTTATTTTGCCCTCTGGCGAAGCTGGCTACAAGTAAGGGCTGCATAAATATTGGAATGCGCGACTGCAAGAATCTCAGACCTAAATTCTGTCAATTAGTTCCTACTTAGGGTGCTGTTAGTTGGTGCCACGTTGGCCTTGGCACTATGACCAACCTATGAATAAGAGATCGCCAAGGCCATCTAATCACCTTTTTATGTCTTGCATGGCATGCTTTACTGAGTCAATTCATCTTCAGTCTTCAATTGACTTTTCTGTTTTCTAAGTATGAAAGTCTTCTCCAATGAATTATGCTATCTCACGATTGTGGCACACTGCATTTATTTGAGTCAGTCCATAGTTTTCCATGATCTATACAGTCAAATATTTTGCTAAAATCAATAAAGCACAGGTTGATTTTCTTCTAATGTTCTTTGGTGTGCTGCATTAGATAACATATGTCTGCACTATGATCTTTCATACTTCTTCCTTTCCTGAACCAAGCTTGGACAGTTGGCATTGCTCACTTCACATATGGCAAAAGTCTTTGTTGCAGAATCTTGAGCATCTCCTTAATTGCATGGGATATGCATGCCTTGGTCCAATAATAAAATTCCTGGTGTTTCTTTTCTTGGGGGTGGAAATACATATTGAGTGTTTCCAATCCATGTACCGTAGCTTAGTTTTCCACATTTGCTTTTTAAAAGAATTTGGATGGATTGTTTGACCCATCGCCGTTGGTATGTCGTCTGTTTCTGATTATTTATTCCTTCCAAATGTTTTGAGAGCAGCTTCCATTTCACTTTCTAAAACTTTTCCCTTATCAAAAGCTTTCCCCTTTCATTTTTTAAAACATAGGTCCTCAGTATATTGCTTCCATTTTTTAAAAAATCGTGTCTGAGATCTTACAATGTGTCCCTATGTTTGTCATATAGCATCCCTACTTTTGGATTGAATTTCCCTCTAATTTCTCAGCTCTTGTGGAGGAGGTCTCTGAAAGTAGACCCATTGATTCAATTGCTGATTGATACCTTAACATATAGGTAAATTATATTGATTAAATGAGTCTACAGGGACTAAGAATACAATTGAGGCCTATGTCTGCAGAAGTTTGACTTTTGATCTACTGTGAACTTTTTATTGTTTATGAAGGTTATTTTTTGACCGAGAAGGAGAGAAAGGAACAGCTACCTCCCTCTCCAAGAAGTTACTTCTGCTTCCCATTTCTGCCTAGTTTCCCTTCTCACTATAATGGCAGACAAAATATTGCGATAAGGGCAGAGCCCAACGACCGTCGCTTGCGGTGGAATCCATCAGCAATCTCTTATTTATGTGAAGGTGCATATGCTGTATTCTGTTCCTTTTAATTTATACATGCCCACAGTGTATCTGAATGTCTATTTATAGTAGATGCTGTTGAACATTTGTGTGTATGAATGGAGATCTTGTGTTGCTTTGTCATAATGGAGCTGTACAAATCAATACCATAGGATTTATTACTATTTTGGTTTCTTAATAAAGTTTTGTGTAAAAGAAATAATGAAAACACGATGTAGTCACTGGTTATGCTTGGTTGTGGTCATTTTATTTGCATTTGTGGGCTAGACGCGGGTCAGCAAAATCCACGGATTTTGGTATCCACGAGGGGAAGCAAACCACAGTGGATACCAAGGTCCCACTGTATATATAGATAAATTCCGAAAAGCAAGCCTTGATTTTGCCATTTTATATAAGGTACGCCATTTTACTCTGCCATTGTATTTAATGGGATTTGTGCATCCGTGGATTTTGGTGTCCATGGCAGGGTCCTGGAACCAAACCCTGGCAGATACCATGGGCCCACTGTAAACTATTTCCCTTGTTTCTTCGAGCTGGTGTTTTGGATTCAAATGGCTCACTCTTGTGCAAACTTGGTGGGTGCATCCTGCTTGATGCTGTCAGCCAGGCCCATGGCATCGCAAGGGGTCATCTGAAGGGTCTCAAGTTTGGGGATTGAAATCTCAGAGTTTAGGATAGTCCTGACCTGGTGCCCTGACGTGAGAGCCCTACAGAATCACAGGCGTTTCTAACAATGTCCTAGAATTAAATGAAGTGGATTCACGCTCTTGCAGCGGTTTACTTCTGCCTTGGACCGAATCATCATTTCCTCCTGGTATTTTCCTTAATAAATAAAAACTATTTCAAATAAATGTATATATAGCCGGATGCGGAGAACCTGTATGTTCTCTTGCTGCCTTCAACTACGTAAAAGGGGCCGGAAAGATCTCTGGGTTGACACCTGGCAAGTAGAGGATTCTTTTCATGCAGAGAAATCTAAATAAATAAAGGTGGCTAATCTGAAGAAAGAGTAAACACTGCGTAGCATTTGCCAATGAAACTGATAAGATAAAAAAAGAAAAACCACAGGAGAAAAAACAAGAGTGGTGGGGCAAGGACCGCAACCACACCTGCCCTGCAATTTGGTGTCCTCTCTACTGAAACTGCTGGCCACTTGGGTTGGAGGAAGTGGCACCAGATTGAAGGGTGCAACCGTGTTGAACTTGGCACCTTTCTGGGCAGCACTGTAAACCAGGAGTATAATAGCTACAGCAGGGTAGAGGAATGGAGGCTTTGCTCTCCTAGGTAAAAATACTGCACCCCTGAGCCAGCATGGCGTAGTGGCTTCAGGGTCAGACTATGACTCTGGAACCCATGGTTCGAATCCCAGCTCAAGGGTGAGGCAACCCAGCTGCCCATGATAAAGAATGGCAATCCCAACAATCTTGGGCAAATGGCAGTCCACTGAATGACCTCGGGCAAGTCACAACTGGCAATCCTCTGGGTGGCCGTGGGCAATTATTATTATTATTATTATTATTATTATTATTATTATTATTACTATTAGAATCCCACTCTTTCCCCAGAACTGGGACTCAGAGCAGCTTCAGAACATTAAAAAACTGTACAAGGCACGCTCTCTCAGCCTCAGAGGATGGCCATGGCAAACTCCCTTCTGAGACACTTGCCAAGAAAATCCCATGAGAGGGTTGCCATAAGTTGGAAACAACAACAAATGCCACTCCGTGCCTTGAAAATTTCCTTGATCCTCCAAATTTAGAATCATAGAGTTGGAAGAAACCTCAAGGGCCATCCAGCCCAGCCCCATTCTGCCATGCAGGAACTCACACTGGAATTGCAGTAACTTAAAATGTCGGCTGAGCATTTAGAAATAAATTTTAAGCATCAAAATAAAAGGTGGGCAAAGTGACTAATGAAGCCATTGTACTGTAGTGCTTTGAGTGCTGGACTTGACGAGATCTGGGTTCAAGCCCTACTCTCAGACATAGAAACCAGTTGGGTGACCCAAGGCAAGCCATCTGCTCTCAGGCTGCTGCCACACTGCAAAATTAATGCAGTTTGACACTGCTTTAATTGTCGCGGTTCCATCCTATGGGATCCTGGGATTTGTAGTTTGCTCTCAGAGAAGGAAAGCGAAGTATCCATCAAAGCTACAAATCCCAGAATTCTATAGCATTGAGAAAATAGTCATAGTAACAAAAATTAGATAAGCTAAGAGAGGCTGCAGCAGTTTCTTTTTGCTGGGAAGGCGAAGAGTCCACTGCCTCCTTTCTCTGCTGAGTCAATGGACTGCAAACTAGTTTTGCAATTTAACTCAGTTTGCAGCAATTGAAGTAAGCTGAAGACCAAGGAGGAAGGCCAGAGGATGAGAGAGAAAGAAACTGGGACAGTTTAAAGACCACCAAAAAAGTAGCATGACAGCAGATTAATGGGAATTGCCCTAGGCAAATCAGGATGGTTGTAAAGCATGCAATTTTGGGATTAAATTTTGTCTTCCTGATCACTGATTTTTCCCAGGGTCTCTTTCACGCTACATAATTTTGGAACCGTAGAAAAATCAGTGATCAGGAAAACTAACTTTTCTTGGGTGCTGGGAAGAAAGCCGCTTTAGCTCCCAAATTTGGGAGATAAACAGGATACAAAATATAATAAATAAATAAATGACTGGTAATGTCCCTTGGTTGTGTTCATTCCCTCTGAGGAATGGAAACAAAGGAATGTATGAGAAAGACAAGCCAAAGTACCCATTTGTGGGATTTTCAGAGTGTGTCAACTACTTACTTACACAACGGCATTTATTCAGAAGAAATGAGTTAAACCTCTTTAGTTAGACCTGTTACTAAAGTTGGGAGGTACTCTAAGAGTTACCTAGGAGTTTATCACACAGGGGACAATTGGAAGTATAAATGGTGATGAACCCATGATAATCCCGCAATTGCGCTAATGGTTTTCGCACGACGTTGCGTTCAAAGTGATATTATCCCATGAATAACCCATTTATTATTGCACAATTGCGTTAATGGTTTTCACACGATGTCGAGGCGAAACATGATTAAAATGCCATTATCCTGTGAACAACCAGGCAAGAAGCAATAGCAATTCATTCACAGGATTTTTTACTGCCTGAGGAAGAAGCCCATGGAACTTCGAAAGCTTGCAACCAGTATATTGTGCCTTTCGGTTGGCCAATAAAGGCATCGCCGATGGATTTTTGTTTGGATTTGTTAAATGGCCAACACAGCTACCTCTGAATGTGATTCTAGAATTGTTTGCATTGGTTATTCCCTGGTTATTTACAAGATAATGGCTCTTGTGTTAATCCCATTTTAATCACGTTTTAGTGTCAATTGCGTGATTTTTCTTGGGTTAATCACTGTTTAAAATCCCAGTTTCTCCCCCGTGTGATAAACTCCATAGTGGGATCCCAACTGCTTCAAGCAATCCACAGCTAAAACATCCCTGAGAGCTGGCCATCCAAACGTCCAACAACGAAAGTCCACCACCTTCGGAAAAAAAACCATTCCACTGTCAAACAGCTCTTACCTTCAGGATTGTTTAGGTAACCGAGTAATTTGAACCCAGCCATTAAGTTAGAACAAGTCACCACCCAAAAACATACCAAAGCAACACAAACATTGTGATGTCTTTCACCAGGCAGGTCCAGCTCCATCAGGACTAGCCTGGAAGAAGGAAGAGCCCTCCCTCCAATCCATCTGCCTTGGTCCAGGCCTCAGAGGGAGAGAAGAACCACTGGACCTCATCCCCTTTCCCTCCATCATTCCCTTCTCCTTTTGTTTCGTGTCTTTTAGATTGTAAGCCTGAGGGCAGGGAACTGTCTGATTAAAAACAATAATTGTAAGCCGCCCTGAGAGCCATTAGGGCTGAAGGGCAGGATATAAATGCCTAAATAAATAAATAAGAGACACCCAACACAGCAGAAGATTCAGGTGCAAGGAGTCAGGTCCTCATGCCCTTCAGCAAAAACATTGCCTTGAAAAATTTGCATGTGTACATTTTCTTCAATTGGCTGCATCTGCACTGCAGAAATAATCCAGTTTGACACCACTTTATCTGACATGGCTCAATGCTACGGAATGCTGGGAATTGTAGTTTCATGAAATATTTGGCCTTCAACACTGGTGCCGCAACAAACTACAGTTCCCAGGATCCCATAGCACTGAGCCATGGCAGTTAAAGTAAGGCCAGACCAGATTATTTCTGCAGTGCGAGTGCAGCCATTGTTTTTTTGTTTGTTTGTTTGAATGGCATCCTCTGCGCAACTGTGGTGGATGCTTAAGGTGCCTGGCTTCATAACTTTTCCAAGAGCTGCCTCTGTTGACATCCCAAGGAGGGGTCCTTCCTAAATTTCAAGTTTTGATACTGAAATCTCAGGGCCTGGGATAGTCCTGACTGAACAGTGGAACCTAGAGTGGGAAGGGACCTCATCGACCATCAACTCTCTGCTCAATGCAAGATCTCCAACTAAAGCATTCCCAACAGGGAGTTGTCCAGCCTCTTTTTGAAGACCTCTAGAAGAGGAGACCCCAATGCCTCTCTCATAGCCAACCCCATGATTCCATATATGGTTGGATTGCAGTTCCCATCATTCACCACTGACTATGCAGGCTGGGACTGTTAGCTGGTACAATCCATCTGGGGGATTCTAGGGCTCATAATCCCCCAAAGGTAATGTTTCTGAGCTGCGGCTAAGTCCCTGCTCTGCTGCCTCTGAAAGGAACATAGCAAATTACCTTGTATCCTCAACATCCAGAGGTAGCCATGTTGGCCATATAGCAAATCCTAGAGAGAGAGACAGTGGACTGGGACCTTCCTATTTGAGGTTTCTGTCTCCAGCAAAGGTAAAACCTCCCCCCCCTGCCCAACATTGAGACTGCATTGGCATATTCTACCTCAATAGCACCTAAAGTTTTCCTGATGCAAAAGGCTTTTTGAGAAATTCAGTGTCCTCTGCCTAACAAAGGGGCCTTTGGCCTCACAAAGGATGGAGACACAGCAGATGAAGAAGCCAGTGGAGCTTGGATAACTTGCAACATCTATATTGTGCATTTTGGTTGGCCAATAAAGGTATCACTGTTTGTTGGATTTTGGATGTTATTGGATTTGCTATATGGCCAACACAGCTGCCCCTGGATGTTTTTTGGATTGCAAAGGAAGTCTCTTTTTGTGTTGCAAACACATGTTAAATTTCCTGGACTTTGAGAATCTCCCAGTGGCCACATGGTCAGAAGAAGATGCCAGCCTACAAGAGATACATCCCCATACCATCTGAACTGAGAAGAAAAAGAGCAAAATGCAGGTCTGTGACTAACATCTTCATTCCCACCCTCCTGTATGGGTTTTAACACATTGCCTGATGAAGAAGCCAGTGTAGCTTCAAAAGCTTGCAATGTGTCTATTGTGCATTTTGGTTGGTCCAATAAAAGTATCACTGGCTGGTAGGTCTTGGATGTTACCTTATATCCCATGAGACATCTGGCCCATGTAACTTAGTACTGTCCAGCAGGGATTGTTGTTTGTTGTTGTATTCCTTCAGGTTGTTTCTGACTTATGGTGACCATAAGGTGACACATTGCAAACATGTGATGGCTAATGGACGGTGGCCAACAGAATGGAAACACTCTATATACATATCAATCCACAAGAAAGGAGATACAAAAGGCTGCAGCAACTATAGGACAACAGCACTAATCTCACATGCAAGCAAAATAATGCTCAAAATTCTGCAGCATAGATTCCAACCAAACATGGATAAAGAAATCCCAGAGGTCCATGCGAGGTTCAGGAAAGGAAGGGGCACTAGGAACCATACTGCAAACACGTGATGGCTAATGGAGCACACCAAAGAATTCAAAGAAGAATCAGCATGTGTTTCATAGACCACTAGATCTGATAGTCCTGATGAGGAACCTGTCCCAAGGACAAGAGGCCTCCATCAGAAGAGAATTTGGGGAAACAGAGTGGTTCCCAATAGGCAAAAGGGTCAGGCAAGGCTGCATCCTGTTATCTTACCTGTTTAACTTCTATGATGAAAACATCATAAGAAAAGCAGAATTAGAATCAGAAAAAGGAGAAGTAAAGACAGGAGGAAGCCTAAGAGATGCGGACAGTGACCCCATACTATTAGCAGAAGACATTCAGGAATTGGAACAGACAATAAGGCAGGTCAAAGATGAAAGCGCAAAGGCAGCTCTGATGATAAAGAAAAACAAAAATAATGACCACTGAAGAAAGACAAAAATTCAATCTGGACAATGAGGAAATTGAAATAGTCAAAGAATTCCCATATCTAGGATCAAACATTGACCAGAATGGGGAGTGCAGTCAAGAAATAAGAAGAAGGCTAGGAATGGGAAGGGCAGCTATGAAAGAACTGGAAAAGATACTGAAGAGCAAAGACATACAACTGATCACTAAAGTCAGAATTGTCCAGGCCATTGCATTCCCCATCATCCCCAGGTACGGATGTGACAGCTGGACAGTGGACAGAAAGAAACCCAACTCCTTTGAAATGTGGGGCTGGAGAAGAGTCCTTAGGAGACCATGGACGGCCAAGAAGACAAACAAATGGGTTCTTGGACAGATCAGACCAGGGCTCTCCTTGGAAGCAAAGATAATCAAGTTGAGACCCTCGTCCTTTGGCCACATCATGAGAAGGCAAGGATCACTAGGAAAAACAATAATGCTAGGAAAGGTCGAGAGGAGAAGAAAGAGAGGAAGACCACAAACCAGATGGAGAGACTCAGTCAGGGGGTTATTATGGGCAAGGGCTTATTGCAGGATCTGGGCAAGGCTGAAAAGATAGGAGAGGGATTCTTGGAGATGTCTCATCCTTGGGCTTGCCATGAGTCGGAACTGACTCTGGGGCAGCTAACAACAAATGTGACACTATCAGGGGGTTTCTGCATCCGCACTGCAGAAATAACCCAGTTTGACACCACTTAAACTGCCAGGGCTCCATGTTATGAAATTCTGGGAATGGTAGCAGAGAGTTCTGCTGGTCTCACAACAAAGTACCATTTCCAAAGTGATGTCAAACCAGGTTATTTCTGCTGTGTTGATGCAGGCTCACACCATCATACCATGCTGGTGCTTAGAATCGTAGAGTTGGAAAAGATCACAAGGGCCATCCAGTCCCACCCCCTGACATGCAGGAAATCTCAATCAAAGCATCCCCATTGACAGATGGCCATCCAGCCTCTGCTTAAAGACCTCCAAGGAGGGAGACTCCACCAAAATCTCCGAGGAAGGAGTGTGTTCCACTGTCGGACAGCCCTTACTGTCAGGAAGTTCTTCCTAATGTTGAGGTGGAATCTCTTTTCCTGGAGTTTGCATCCATTCCTCTGGATCTGTTATTCTGGATCCTGTTCTCTGGAGCAGCAGAAAACAAGCTTGCTCCCTCCTCAGTGTAACATCCCTTCAAATATTTAAGTAGGGCTATCATATCACCTCTTAACCTTCTCTTCTCCAGGCTAAACATTCTTATCTTTGAGAGCATCTCCAGCCTGAAGCAGACTGGGCTTTTACAATTAATTACTCATCCACTGAGCACCTCGTGATGGGTCTCCTCTTTTCTGTTATGCCCTCCCTCCACTAAGATGGGGAGCCTGGCATTGCTGTGTGATGATGCCCTCAATTAGAAAAGCCAAGTGAAGGAAGAAGGGCCCAGAGTCAGCCAGAAAAGAACTCACTTTCTCCAACTTCCTTTGTGTGTTGCTGCCATCTGGTGTCCACTGCTGATACTGCACTCTTCTCTACCATTTGCTCTCTAGAGCTTCAAGTCAAAGCTCCCAAAATGGCTGAAATCGCACTGTTGGGTGTTCATGCCCTTGTTGGAAAAGGGGCTAGCCAGGCTCTTCTGCTGGACTTTCGACAGACTGAGGCCTTCTTGTTTCCTTCTCTGGCCATTCTTCATAGGTTCAAATGACTTCTGACTTATAGTGTCACCATGGCCCCGTTCCCAATTACAGATAAATTGGTGTGCCATCCGAATTGATGGATTGATTCAACATCGGAGCATGGTTCCCACTACATTTGCCCCAATCACATTTTATGTCATCAAAATAACCCACTTATGGTTCACACTCACGATGAATCGATTAAAAACGATTTGGTTCCAGTGGCTGAAGGGCAAATTTGAATCAATTCTGATCCGCTTGTAACACTTGCGCAGAATTGATTTATCCAAAAAGACGTGGAAAAAATCAATGTCAAAAAGATGTGTGTTCAATGGGTCTGGCGCATGGCCCCTCACCGAATCGCTTCAGTAATTTAAGTGGGAACCAGATTTGTTTGAACTGGTTCAAACCGAATTGCGATCCAGTGTAAAATCTAGTGGGAATGAGGCCCATGGCAAATCTATCACAGGGTTTTTCTTTGCAAGTTTCTTCGGAGGGGGTTTGCCATGGCCTTGCTCTGAGGCTGAGAGTGTGACATGCCCAAAGTCACCCAATTGGGTTAAGATGGCTGAGCCCAGATTCGAACCCTGTTCTCCAAGTCATAGTCCAAGGCTCAAAACCGCGATGCCAGACTGGCTTTTCAACATTGTTGGAATTGTTTACACTGACCGAGGCTGCTGTTGACCAATGTAGCTCACAATTGGCACCTAGAATCACAGAGTTGGAAGCCGGGTGACCAGATGACGTAAACGCAAAGGAGGACAAGCCAACACAAAATGTAGGATATTCCGGGAAAGTGGGGGATATTACAAAGCTCAAGCCACTCATCTAAATTTGTGCTTTTTAGTCATGCTCAAAATGGAGGACATTCTGGGACTCCTCCTGGACAAAGACTGAAATGTAGGTCAGGTCCTGGAAATAGAGGGTGTCTGGTGAACCTTGTTGGAAGAGACTCCAAGGGCCTTCTAATCCAACCCCATTCTGCCATGCAAGCATGCAAGAATACACACTCCAAGCGCTCCAAAGAGAAGTGTGGCGGAGGCTCCTTCTTTTGAGGTTTTTAAACTGAGACTGGATGGCTATCTGTCTATAGTGCTTTGATTGCCTTTCTGCATGACAGAAAGGGGTTGAACTGGATGGCCCTTGGCATCTCTTCCAAGCCTTATGGTTCTATAGGCAGATATGGGGGTCAGCAAATAAGCAAACCAGCAAGATATAATGTGCACTGCAATAGGTGAGTGTTGTTTTCCATTGCACTGTGGCCAGGGGACTGGGGCTAGGTTTAGCTCTTGCAATCCATTTGTAATTGTGATAACAGCTGACTGCCTTCAGACTTTTCAAACATCAGGAGTGGACAACTTCAAGGGTGTGCCTGTCTTTTCCCATCCATCCAAGCGTTCCACACTGGCTCTCGTCTAGATGAAGGCCCCTCAGCCATCTTGCTGCAGCAAACTTGCACCAGTATTTGTTTTTAAGGAAAGGGTCTGCATGACATTAGGTAATGAATCGCTCACTTGAACCAACTGCCCTTCCAGTATGTTAGCTACAGGAAAAAGCAAAAAAGCACATTTTGCAAATCAGCAACATTTTAGAGACGGCCAAACAAAAATCCATCAGTGATACCTTCATTGGCCAACCGAAACACACAATAGATTTGTTGCAAGCTTTCGAACCTCCATGGGCTTCTTCATTAGGCAAGATGTTACTAACCAAACAGGAGAAGAAGAAGAAACACAATTGGAGATGATAGTCAGATGCCTGCATATTGTTTCAGTCCTTAGTAAAGATGGTATGCTGGGGAAGATATCTTTTGCAGGCAGCCTCCTATTCCTTCTGGCCATGTGGCGATAGGGAGATTGTCAAAGTCCAGGACATTTGCATCTCAACAGGGACCCCTCTTTTGCAATGCTATATGTCTCCCTTTCAAAGAGGCCACAGGCCTCTTTCTAGGCAGAGAACAATGGATTCCTCAAGAAGTCTTGTGTTTTTGCATCAGGAACATGTTGGTGGTGTAGAGGTAAAACATGCAAATTCAGTCCAAATTTAAGAAGAAGAAAAATTGTTTTATGTTGGGTGAAGTCCCAGTCCACAGGCTACTCTTTGTGGTTCCTCTGTTGCAGCTGCAATGCAGTATCTCACAATACAGAAATCAAGAAGTATGTTGTGCATTTTGGTTGGCCAATAACGGTATCACTGATGGATTTGCCTAGTGACCAACACAGCTACCTCTGCGTGTCTTCAGTATTTTAGAGATGGCTGGATGGCCATCTGTCACACAGGGTGCTTTGTGTCTTCCTGCATAGCAGAATGAGGGTTGGATTGGATGGCCCTTGGGATCCCTTCCAACTCTAGTAGGAGTCTTATGATCTGCTTAGATGGCCATCCAGCCTCCAGGGAAGGAGACTCTACTAAAGACCTCCAGGGAAGGAGACTCTACTACACTCCAAGGAAGGAGTGTGTTCCACTTTCAAACAGCTCTTGCTGCCAGGAAGTTCTTCCTATAGTTCAGGTGGAATCTCTTTCCCTGTAGTTTGCATCCATCGTTCTGGGTCATATTCTCTGGAGCAGCAGAAAACAAGTTTGTGCCATACTCAGTGACACTGCTTCAAATACTTGAACAAGGCTATCGTATCATGTTAACTCTCTTCTCCAGACTAAATATCCCCAGCTTCCTTAGTATCTCCTCATAGGTCTTGGTGGTTTCCAGACCTTCCACAATTTGGGTCACCAAAATGGTCCTTGTTACATCTATATCCTGCGTTTCCTACCATCTCCTTAGAGCATTGAGGATTGTCTCCTCATCCACTTTTGTCTTCACAACACAGGTCAAGGTGAAAGTGTGCAACTGCCTCAAAGACCTGCCCATGCATTTCATGATTCAGGGCCAGTCCAACACTTTTGGCAGACGCTGCAAACATACACATCCAGACCAACTGTTTTTGAACTATGGAGGCCGACAATTGCAGTACTGCTTTTTAGTATTTGCCAGCTGTGTCCTTAGCCAATTCTGGTACAGCGACAAAATCTAGTTCAGTTGGCCCCGAGGCACATTAGTCTGCTAGGACTCCTTTTGCTCATCTGTAAACCCAAGATGCAAATTTCCTGAAAACAGAAAAGCCAGTTTGTAGGCCTTGTTGCAAATGTACTTACCTTGAGTCATCCTCTCTTATTCCATTTGTGAATTTGGCCTTTACTTTTCCCTGTCTGAGTTGCAGATTGGTTCCAGGATCCCTCATGAATACCAAAATCAGTGGATGTTAAGACTCATTCAATACAATGGCATACAAAACTACAAAATCAAGGTTTGCTTTTGGATGGCTGAATCTGTGGATAACAAATCCATGGATAAAAACAGCCCACTGTATATCCAAAAAACAAACCTCGGTTTTGCTTTTATATAAGGGACCCCATTTGTACTTAATGGGACTTGAGCATCCTGGGATTTTGCTGCCCACTGGCTGGTCCTGGAGCCAAATACCAGCAAAGGGAATTTATATATTGTTTGGCATTTTTTCAAGCCTTAGATACTTGAATCCATGCCCACAGAAGGCAAACTGTATCAGCATGCCAGTCTTTTTTTTTAAACAAAGCAACAACAAATATCTTTGAACCTAAACCTGGCAATATTGTGAAAAAGCTGTAGTAAATTGAGTGGCATTCTACTCTTCTGAAAACTCATAGTAGGAAGCATTCAGCAAAGCTAAAAGCCCCTTGGGAAACTTCTCATAAAGATGCAATTTTGTGTTCTTCGCAAAACAAACAGGGGAGTAACAGGAGAAAACAGCTTTGACAGCCTTTTATCTGAAATCTGGTTTTAAAAGCCAAGGATTGCATCCCATAGCTGGTTATCTGCTGGGATGGCACCACATTCCCCAAACTTCACACCATCTCTATGGAAGGATTGAATAGGGGCAGCATTGCTCTCCATTGGCACCAGTGATAAGATCCCTTTGCATATTCCAGACCAACATGGCTGTCTCTGTACTGCTTGCATATTTCTACCAGGACCATGAATCTCTCTTTCCAAACTCAGTGAACAGGCATTAGAAATGATAATCACAACTAAACTAGTAAGACATCATAGAAGATAAAATTAACTTTCCATCTCTTTCCTTATGATGCCTTTACACACTTTCAGATCCGGGTGGTCATTCTTGTATCATTTCTCAAATTATGACAATGATGTTCTGCACTTCTTTGTTCAGGAAAAGGGCAAATGAAAAAGTAGAATATAGATGTCTGCATGGTGTGCATTTTTTCCATCTTGGATTACTAGAAGTGGGAATCATCCAATGCAACTGAATACTTGGGACATTCCAGACAGACCTCTTCACACACTGCATAATGTAAGGAGGTACTACCAAAAAGATAATAAAAATGTGGCAATGGGGGTTCAACACAATGGATAGGGATATTAATGGCTGCAGCTGATTCCTTATGTCATTTTACTAAGATGTCATGTTTCTGGAAGCTATGACCAAATGCTTAGCACCTGGAGAGAAACACAAGACTCTGTTTAGGCCCTTTAATCTGTCCAAGACAGTATGCTGAGACACAAACAATAAAACATTTTGCATTTTTACAGCAAGGGGAAAAGAACAAGGAGAAAACCTACAGAAATGTGTAAGGAGGTTATTATTTTTTTTACATAGGGTAAAACATTATAAATTCAGGACAAAGCACTGACACAAGTCAATTCCCACATTTTGTTGTTGCTTTTAAAAAAAGTTCATATGCATGGCCAGGCAGTCGAAAGGCTGTTTCCTCATCGAAAGGGAGTTTTCCAAGTACTTCTTAGCAGACTGCAACGCATCTTGGAATGTCCTCAGAAGGCTCTGTGATTTTGTGGTGACAGAATTTAAAAAAACATTGCCAGAGTCCTTTCAGATATGAGCAAAACAAGCCACTCAGTCATCAAATTTTATCTTCTTTCCTTGCGGCTTGTAGTCACCACCTCCTCCTCCTCCTCTGCCTCCCCTGAAGCCACCGCCTCTGCCTACAATGAAGAAAATGGATTTGGGAAATATTTAGAAACTACCACAACCCCAAAAAGGGATTTTAGTGTGTTCATCATTCATCTACTCATGGCCTGCTGGCACATTTACCTCCAAATCCTCGGCCACCTCCCCTGCCAAATCCTCCCCTGCCACCTCGGCCGCCTCTGCCTCCACGACCAAAGCCGCCTCCGCCGCCGCCGCGAGAACCATCACCCTTTGGCTTGGCAAAGTCAAGTGTCACTTTGTTTCCATCAATCTCGCCATCCTCCATGGCTTCTTTTGCCGCTTTGGCATCTTCTGCAGAACTGAAGTCCACAAAACCAAACCTGGAAGGGGAGAGTTCAGTTTCAAGATATGATCCGTATGCTTATGCTCAACATAAGCATAGCCATCAACACACCTGGTTGCAGGCTTATCTATATGGCAGGGATTTACAGGCAAGAAACATGCCAAGTTGTTTCACAGCAATGACCACTCCTCATCTGAAGGAGAGAGAAGCATCTGAATAAGGTCAGTGTTGGGAGTTTTACTCTTCTTCTCGTGCGAATCCACAGCCTGCCACTGGATTTACAGCAGGAAGGAGCTCATTGAGAAGGGCAGAGAGGCTACTGTAGGTTACTTAGATGAAGCAGAATAGTTTACTACATACCCTTTGGATGAGCCAGTGTCTCTGTCAGTGACAATTCTAGCACCGATAGAGCCATCAAAGGACTCTCTCAAGGTCTCTTCTGTGGTTTCTTCAGAGAGGCCTTTCACAAACAGTGTTTTGCTTTGTTCTAGGGGTTGGAAAGAGACGTTAGCACTGCAAGCGATGGATTACTTCCCCCACTCTCAAATTTTAGTTAAGAACCCAAAGGTTACTTACGACCAAATCCTCCTCTGGCGTTTGAGCTTCTGTTCTGTCCGCCTTGTGTGCTGTATTCTAGTCTGATTGTCCGACCCTCTATCTCTGCGTTGTTGCACGAATTCAGTGCTTCTTTTGCATCCGCTATTGAGGCAAAATCTACAAATGCAAACCTATGTAAAGAGATGTTAGAGTTAAGTTGGGAATACCTAGGTATCCAAAAACAAATTCTGCCATTCTGAACTGACGGCTAGTCAGAGGTGAAAGCCCATCATCTTTTGCTGCTTTATCTCCACCCCTTGCCTCTTCAGCAGGCTACTTACCCTTTACACCTTCCCTGGTTGTTCTGTGGAATCCTGATTGCTGCAGCCTTTTCAAAGACTTCCTGAAGAGAATCTTCTGTTGCATCATATGAGAGGTTGTTAACAACGAGAGTCTTTGATTCTACACCTGAACAAGAGAAAGCATTTTTGTTTAAAAAAAGATCTCAAACTTTTTCAACTCCAGCGTGTCCTTCAGTGAATCTTCTGTTTCCCTTCTCTCAAAGAAAGTCTTTTCACACATTAGTTTTTGCAGTGCCAATCCTTAACTCCCATTCAATGTGAGGGAAGAAAAAGGCACTGGCTGTGGTGTATTTGTGTACAAGAGTATAGTACTGAACTTTCTCACAGTCTTACCTCCCTTATTGCCTTTTCTGGAGTCCTGCTGGCTCTTCTCGCCTGTGTAGTCAAGCATAATGGCACGGCCTCCAATCTCCATCCCTTGTTTCTCCTCCACTGCTTTCTCTGCTTCTGCCTCAGTCTTAAACTCAATGTAGGCAATCCTGGCCAAGGGAGAATTTATTTCAAATTTATTTCAAGGATTTCTCCCACAATTGAGATTTAAGGCAGGTTACAATAATTTAAAAAGACTCAAGTAAAAACATGGATTACAAAAGTTAAAAAAATAATTAAACATTATCAATATTAAAACTTTTAAGTCAAAAATATAGTTAAAACCAGTAAAAACCATACAGCATTTACAGCACAACAGAAATTCACTCCCCCAAATGCCTGCCTAAATAAAAATGTCTTCAGCTGCTGGCAAAAAGAGAGAAGAAAGGAGGGAGCCAGCCTAACCTCCTGTGGAAGGGAGCTCCAGTCTGGGAGCAGCCACAAAGAAGGCTCTCTCTTTATTTATTTACCTGCGAAGGTTGTGGGACTGAGATAAAGCCCTCCCCTGCTGATCTTAACACTTGGGCTGGCTTGATAGGGAGATACAGTCTTTCAGAGAAAGATTGATTAAAGGTTTTGTTTAGCATGCTCAAAAACGGAAAGTCTTTTCCCTACTTAGAAGTGTGTATTAAAGTATGTTTGAGGCCAAGGGTGTGAAAAACATCCAGAGGGCACTGAAGCCATTTTCCAGCCCTGCAGTGCCTGCAATCCAAGTCTCCATCTATCCTACTTTAAACCCACACATTCTTCCCAAGGCTACTACATTGCCATCAATTCCCTCCAAATCCATTTATCTAGAGTAGAGGAAATGATGTTCAGGCCCTAGGGGCTGAGATGCCCTGCTGGGGATATTAGAGGGGGCTGCAGCCCAGTGGAAGCAAAGATTCAAATCTGTTGGCCCTCCCAGTGTCAAATGCTTTCTAAGGGAGTTCAGGCAATTTAGCTATATTTTTGGCTTAGTCTGGTTTTAGAGCAAGAAGTCTTTTCTTTAACAACAGGAAGTGACCAAGACTTCCAGTTCACTTCCTGAAAGAAAAAAAAAAAACCCTCCTAGGGGCCTAAAATGGCCCAAGGAGGACCAAAAACATGGCAAATTTTTCCTGCAAGCCCTCTGGAGAGTGTGGTGGGGGCCAAAAATATTGTTCAATTTTTTTGGATACTGAGAGGTTGTATCCACTACACTTTCTCCAACCTTGCGCTAGGGTATGTATAGAACAACTCTTCTTTATTAATGATAATTAGCTAATCTAAGATAAGTGGTCCTTAAAATAAGGGTTCCTCTCCTAGGATACCATCCTCTGGTTCAAGGAAAATATGATCCACACTCACATTTTTCATCCAGAATAATTTCAGTACCTCACTTCATACTCCGTTTGTTGTAACAGCACAGCTATTTTATCCTTGGCTCTGTGCAGGTAACAGGATTTCAGTCAAAGTATCTTAGGGCTAAGGGTCAGAACATTTAAGATTCCTCTCCCGAAACGAAATGGTCTAATATGCAAACATAGGCTTACTAAAGAAAAGTTTGACAACACTGCTGATTTCAACAAGGGTAATGCACAATACATTTGATTTAGCTACTGACCCTTTACTACTTCCATCCTTGGACAGCAGTCTGACCTCCAAAGCGGTGTCAAATTCTTCTTTCAGTTCTTCCTGGGTTACATTGTATGGAAGGTTCTTCACAAAAATAGTTCTTGCATCTCTTTCTACAAGGGGAAGAAATTTACAAGTTCTGTGAACATTCAGGGCTTTTAAAAATCAATGGTGCATTTCTGGAAAGCCGCACCACTGAACTCTTATCAATAAAAATGATCTACAGGTAATATTTTCAAGCCCTCCAGCTTTAGGAAAGGAACAGAGGCTCTAAAAACACTTATCCTGTACTAGGTAACAAGCTCCCTTGAGACCCTGCCAGCACAACCAGTGGTGAGGAATGCTGGGAGTCACAGTCCAACAACATCTGGAGACTGGCACTTTCCCTCCTCTGGCAATACATACTTCCCTGGAAGTAACTGTACCCAGTAAGACTTGGATTGCATTGTTAACTCACCTTTCTTATTCTCTTGAATGCTCTCTCTAGTTTTTGCCTTTTCCAGTTTTATTTCCAAGCCCATTAACTTCTTTCCATTGAATTTCAGTGCTTTCTCCCGTTCAGCTTCTGAGGAGAAATCTGCATAGCCAAACTTCCTGAAACACCAAGAGAGAATTGTTTGGAAGTCCAACCCTCATCTCAAAATAAATGCCACAAATTCTAGTCAAGGGGAATATACATGATTCACTTAAAGGAACAGCTTACAATGGATAAGTTTGTTGGATTAAAGAGCTAAACTACACAACCACATAAAGTTATTTCTCCATTTTTGTGAGAGATCCGTTCTACTCCCCCCCTGCAAAAATAGAAATTCGCACATTCAAGCCCCGTTGGCTTGAATGGGCACGCATGCCATTTTAACCCTCCCCGCAAAAGACCAAGACCACGGACTTGAAGTCTGCGAAAATAGAGGGAGGACCATATTTTCTTTAAAAGATGAAGGGGAAGCATTTTAACATTATAATCCACACTCTAGCCCAAGCCCCCATTGGTCTCCATGTATCTGTAATTTCAATGGACTCTTGTTCAATATGTTTCCCTTTAAAGCAAAGTTACACAACCTATTCTTCAAAACAGTTTTCCCAGTACCAAAAAGCTACAGATTGATTCTCTGAAGATGCCAGCCACAGATGCTGGCGAAACGTCAGGAAGAAACTCTTCTAGAACATGGCCACAGAGCCCAAAAAGCCCACAAAAAACAATCACCAAGAATTTGTCTCTTGTAATCAGCAGAACTATGTTTTAAAAAACCCAAAACACTGCCTATCACATCCAACTGAAAAAGGAAGGTTCTTACTTTGAGTTGCCAATTCTGACATCTTGGACTTCAAGGTCCTTTTTGGCAAAGAAATCCCTGATTGCCGACTTCAGTTCTTCAAAATCCTTGTTTGAGTTCAGATTGCCCAAGAAGAGGGAGAAGGCAGGTTCTAGAAATTTAGAAGAAGATTTGAGCTATGCCAACAACTCAAATGACTGAAGGTTTGGGAAAAGCCTCTGGTATTGCTTTCAGTCAACACTTGTCCTAACTTGCCTATTTATGAATGTCACACTTCCCAGATGAAAGAAACAGTGTCTGGAGGGGTGCAGTGCAATTCCTTCAGCTTTATAACAGGGATAGAACCTGCTTCAGCCTTTTGCTACCTACCTTTTTTACAACTCATTTGGCCTCAATCTTCCCTCTGTGTTTCAGAGAATGGAACTGGTAAAACCATCTATGAGTGTTCATTGCCATAGGTTGACAGACAATTTGAAGGGACACACACAAAGTGACAGCACCTTTTAGAAAGGGCTGGCAAATACCCTTCATAAACATGTGTTGTGAGAACATATTTAGCAAGGATCACTGGAGCAGAGTGACCCTGCTGAATTCCCAATAAAGAGCCTACTGCCTACAAAATATGTGAGGATTTCTACTTATGCCACCACTATGGCATCAAACATGGAGATCTCCACCTGACCTATTGCTACCAATACCACTTGTGAGGACCTTCTACATTCTTGTGGACATATATGTGATGTGTTCTTCCTATAATCCCATAGATAGACACCATTGCCCTTGAACCACATCTGCTACCTGAATCTAACTGTCCCACTAATTTCCCTCTGCCACAACTCTTAATTCCCAATTTTGACATGTTCATGCTTCAGTCTAACTGTTCTACACAGATGGTTGAAGTGGAAACTAGATTTGTACTCTTATCCCCAAGAACTGGTCTCTTCCTATCTGCAAAGCCACATCCTAAGGACTCCGGACTGTGTTAGCAATTTTGTGGAATGCTGAAATCTAGATAATTTCTACACATACTTGCAGGGTGATCTGAATTCAATTGTGGGGCAAAGAAGATGTGAAAGCTTTGAGATAATTCCTATGTTGACAAAATAGTTATTTGGTTACAATCCTGAATTTTTTAAAAATTAAAAGGAAAATATGTGGCTCTCTCAAGGGCTATTCACCTTCTGTTTTCTTTTTCTTGGCATCTGGAGTGCCTTTTTGCATTGCCATCTCCTTCTTTCGTTTCCCAGGCATTTCTTGCACATTTTCTGTGTAGAAGAAAAAATAAAACAAAAAAGGTCAGAAAAATGCCCCCAGGGAAGACACAGAGAATGCCAGGAGGGGGCAGCTGGATCAGGACTTGACTATCTTTGGATGTGTTCATCTGTGATTTATATCACATCAGCTCAGCGAGAAATCATCATTTCCAGCATTAGGACCAAGGATGAGTACCGATGTTTAACTGTAACCTGAGACAGGAAGGGGTAGCCACGTCCAACTCACCTTCTTCCTCTTCTTCTTCTTCCTCTTCTTCATCGTCTTCATCCTCATCATCATCTTCCTCATCCTCAGACTCTTCCTTGGCAACCTTTGCTGGCGTAACCTTTTTGGGTGTAGGTTTTGTAAGCACAGCTTTCTTTCCTTTTGCTGGTGTAGTGTCCATGGGTTCATCATCTGACTCTGAAGCAACAATAAGACCATCATCTGACACACTGTTCACAACCTACAGCCCCAGGTGACCAATGGTTAAACTGGCTATGGGGCCCAACACATCAGCTCATATTAGAGACATCACAGATCAGTATTAAGTCCCAATAATCATCATTTGTGTTGTTCTACACATTTGTGTCAGCAATGTCTCCCCGTATAGCTCCTTCCCAGAGCAGTTCTAAAATCTTCACAGGATTTGGACATACCCTTGGGTTAAAACATGCTATGAACTCATGAGGCCCTATTTTGTATGTCCGGTCCTACACCAGCAAAGAGTGCCTACGAGACCACACCACTTTTGAAGTGCAGGTTCTGCTTTTTCAGCCCAGTGTTTTTATTTTTTAAAATGTTAAGACCTAAGGCTTAGGTTCCTATGCATTTCTCTTGGCATGATGCTGACTTACCATCCTCTTCATCGTCATCCTCCTCTTCATCGTCATCCTCCTCGTCTTCAGACTCTTGCTTGGCTGCTTTGGCAACCACAGTAGCCACAGGTTTTTTGGCAGGTTTTTTTATTGGTACAGCAGGCTCC
The DNA here is from genome assembly GCF_019175285.1 of Sceloporus undulatus. Taxonomy (NCBI): domain Eukaryota; kingdom Metazoa; phylum Chordata; class Lepidosauria; order Squamata; family Phrynosomatidae; genus Sceloporus; species Sceloporus undulatus. The sequence goes on from NC_056524.1 coordinate 271,463,188, forward strand.
TCCTCAGATTCATCTGTAGCAAATGAAAAATGCACCACTGTTTATTAGCAAACTAGTATTGGAGTGGCTACATCTAAAATGCCTACTGCATCCCTTCTTGCTCATTTTGAAAATCTGTAGGTAATGAAATATGATGGGCCTCACAGACCCCATCACCCATTTGAGGACTATCAAGAGACATAAATGTGGTTTCTCCAGAGAAGAGTTTGGAGAGGGGAAGACCCCTCCAATCCAGCACAGAGCCCCTTACATAAATTTCAGAAACATTCACTTCTGCCAAGCATTCTAGCTATGAGTTAACTGTTTTCTACTCCAAAAGCCGAGGTTTCAAAATGAATCAGAAATGTAAGGTACTGCACTTAGGGTGGAAAAATGAAATGCACAGATATAGGATGGGTGACCCCTGGCTGAATGAAAATACATGTGAAAGCGATCTTGAAGTCCAAGTAGACTACAAGTTAAACATGAGTCAACAGTGCAGTGCGGCAGCTAACAAGGCCAATATAATTCTAGGCTGCATCAATAGAAGTATAGTGTCTGATCAAGGGAAGTAATAGTGCCACTCTATTCTGCTTTGGTCAGGCCCTACCTGGAATATTGTGCCCAGTTCTGGGCACCACAATTCAAAAAGGACATTGAGAAACTGGACTGTGTCCAAAGGAGGGCGACAAAAATGGTGAAGGGTCTGGAAACCATGCCCTATGAGGAATGACTTAGGGAGCTGGGGATGTTTAGCCTGGAGAAGAGAAGGTTAAGAGGTGATATGATAGCCCTGTTTAAATACTTGAATGGATGTCATGTTGAGGAGGGATCAAGCTTGTTTTCTGCTGCTCCAGAGAACAGGACCCGGAACAATGGATGCAAGCTGCAGGAAAAGAGATTCCAGCTCAACATTAGGAGGAACTTCCTGACAGTAAGGGCTGTTTGGCAGTGGAACAAACTCCCTCGGAGTGTAGTGGAGTCTCCTTCCTTAGAGGTCTTTAAACAGAGGCTGGATGGCCATCTGTTGGGAATGCTTTGATTGAGGTTTCCTGCATGGCAGAATAGGGTTGGACTGGATCAGGGCCCTTCTTGGGGTCTCTTCCAACTCTATTTTGAGTGCACACAACTGTACTGGCTACCCAACCCAACTCACCTTCCTCCTCACTATCTTCCTCCTCCTCATCATCATCTTCATCCTCTTCCTCATCTTCACTTTCCTCTTTCTTGGCGTTTTTTCCATTTTTTGCTCCTTTGGCAGGGACTGGAGTCTTCTTTGCTGGAGTAACAGCTCCTTTCTTTGCTGGAATAACAACTGCCTTTTTGGCTGGGGTAGGCGTTGCTTTCTTGCCAGGAGTTGCTGCCTTTTTGTTGGGTGTAACTGCTGCTACTTTTGCCGGGGTGACTGCTTTCTTCTGAGGAATCATCTGCAGAAAGAGAATTTATTACTATTTACAGTAAGCAAACGTGATCAAGTAGGAAAATGGAGAATACAGAGGCAATCCATGTCTCCTTGTCTGAGCCAAAACAGCAGAATCTGTTTCTGAGGAAGCATACTTAGGACTTAAGATCCTCACATACTAGTTTTTTGTTGTATAGCATAAATACCAAATTCTGTTGCAAAGCATCATTAGATGAAAAGACCAAGTAATGAGTATGATGTTTAATATGACAAATTTATTGGGAAATCTTTCTTTTTGCCAATAGTCCATCTTGCTTCTCCTGGGATCTTTCTTTTTTCCATCTCCCTAAACATGATTTTTCTGCACATGAGCAATTCTATCCACACTTTCATACATGTGACCCATTTCCAGCCTAACAATGATGACAATCTTCAAGCTTCAGCCTGCCTTTATTTTATGGCTAGTGGTGAAAATGTGTGGTCCTGCAGATATTGTTGGACTGTAATAACCATCGTCCCTCATCATTAGCTGTTGCTACAGCTGATGGAAACTATAGTCCAGCAACAGCTACAACAACATGTATTCCCCCAGCCCTGTTACAATCCATCCTGAGAAACAGGAATTATTCCTACTAGGGTCCTACACACTTTCAGTGTCAAATCTGAATAGTGGGGAGCCAAAATGGCTTTAGGCATTCACTTTTATGTTTAAACCCCCTCTTATGCCAATAACAAGACTAAATGTGTCACATGAGTGAGGTAATGGTGGCTGATCTGTATGGGAAATTGTTTGCATAAACCAGCTTCATACATGGTTCACATTTTCATTTATGCCTCCCTGTTTTATGGGTGGTGGCGGGGTCCTCTGCTAGCATATGTCTAAAATACACACTGCACAAATAATTAAGTTTGAGACTGCTTGAAATGCCCTGGCTCAATGCTAGGGAATTCTGGGAACTGTCGTTTTGTGAAACATTGAGCCTTCTCTGCCAGAGAGCTCTGGTGCCACAATAAACTACAATTCCCAGGATTCGATTCCCTAACACTGAGTCAGAGAAGTTAAAGCAATCTCAAACTGGATTATTTCTGCAGTGTTTTGGATCATGGTTAGAAGTATCCATGCTACTTGTGTGGATATTTTACAGAAATCACTGGTCACAATGATGCACTCAAGACACCGTTTCATATTTTTGTTGTGATTCAAGACAACATATTGCAACCCTACATAGGGCTTTCTTGACAAGATTTATTCAGTGGAGGTTTGCCACTGCCATCTTCTGCGGCTGAGGCTTGTCCCAGGGTGGCCAGTGGGTTTCCTCAGCTCAGCAGGTAACTGAACCCTGGTCTCCCAGAGTCCTTCAAAATTCAAACTCCTACCCCACACAAGCTCTTGCTGCTCCTGTGCCAACAGCAGTTATGCTATTAAATATAAAACTGGCTTACAGTAACTAAAGTACAAACAGTTAAGTAAACAATTCTGACCTCTTCCTCACTGCTCTCATCCTCTTCAGAAGAGTCGTCTTCTTCTTCACTGTCATCGACTTCCTTTGCAGGAAGGGGAGCCATTTTTTTCTGTTTCGGCTGAGTTTTAACGTTCTAGGGGATAAAAACCACACGTAAGGCATATGCTTTTGGCAGTGCTCATTGTGCTATGGTTAAGGAAGGAATCCTGATAGCAAGGATAGAGCTGCAGTTTGGTCAAACTATTTCTAACTCTGCAACACAACTCTGAAAATAGTTTTGCGTACATACACATACATGTCATTCACTTTGCAACTTTCAAGCCCTTTTAGAGACAGAACTGTAGTAGATGTACCTTGCTAGGATTTAAGGACAAAGGAGAAATTGTGTTATCTGGCTCCTCGTCAATTTCAAACACACTGTAAAGTACCAACAAAATAATCTTGAAAGTAAATGACAACTATTTGCCATCGATTCCAGTTAGCAAGAATACATTCGCCCCCCCCCCTCCACATCTGCGGCTCTGACTTTTGAGGATGTGATTATTCAGATTTTATAAATACGTTCTCTCTAGGAATATCTAGGCCCTCCAACACAACTCTATGGTCAACTTTAACCAAAAGTCCACATGGAATAACCTGACGATTCCAGAGAGGTGTTCTCTCAGGTAAACATAGTGTTTTGTTATTTGCGGTTTTCCACATTCATGGGGGGCCTGTAACCCTAACTCCAGTGACTGAGCAGATGAGTGGGATTTGTTTACGGCTGTAAGTCGCCCTCCCCCCCCCCAATTTGCAGGTCCTCCATCAGTTACTAACACAAACATATGAATGAACATTGCTTTGGATTCCTGGTGGATCAAGAGACAATAAATGTTTAAATAATTGTGTGTGTGTGTGGGGGGGGCTGAATGACAAGATTTTAAGAAATGGAACTAGTCTGATGGCTTCTCTACCTCCAGCCCACTGGACAGAAAGCCACACTTGCAGTATTCATTTGAATGGGCCACGACTGTAAAGCACATGTGTCTGCATCACCCCACATCATTTATTTAGGTTTCACTTCAGACCTCTCAACCCCACACAAGTGCCAACACCTGGGTGCCTAGCTGCCCAACATGAGACCCCCCCCCCAGCACTGTTGCTTGGTCCTTAGGATCACAAACCAACAGAAGGAACGCCTGTGAAGATTCACTGAAAGACACCTGAAACATTTTTTTATTGGACTCAATTTCCACATGGTTCTTGTGCGGAGGAAAAACAGATTTGTAAAGATTTCATGAAATGGGACCAGCAGACAGCTTCTCTACCTCCAGTCGCTGAAAAGGAAGCACATTTTACTACTTCATTCTCATTGGCCACATTGTAAAGCGATGCGTCTGCATCACCCAAACCTTTAGGCTTTTTGTCAGGATAAAACTTTCTCGAATATGGCCAAATAGCCCGAAAAACCCACAGAAAACTTGGATGCCAGCCATGAAAGCCTCTGACTTCACTTTAGGCTTTTCTTACACAAATCTCAGTTGCGATCCATCCCCAAGAAGTACCGTCTGGGTGCTTAGCTGCCCCTGACCCCCCCCCCAGCATTCTGCTTTGCCCTTAGCATCACAAAACAACTGAAAGTGTGAAAACCCACTGCAAGGAGCTTGATATCTTCAAGCCTCCCGTCAACCTCATGAATTTCACAGGGTTTTCTTAGGCACGGATCCCCAGAGGTGGGTTTGCCAGCTCCTGCCTCTCAAATAGAGCTTTCAGCACTTGGTTCCATTGACGGCCTCTCATCCAAGTATTAACCCAGGGCTGGCCCTGCTTAGCATCAAAGATAATATGAGATCTGGTGCCTTTGGTACCTTTGCGGGCCACCCACGCAAATTACCACTGCAGGATACGTAATGGACATTTAATGATTACATGCATTATTGTGGGCACCAGACTCCTCCCTGCCTTATGTTAGTCTGCCAACATTTCAAGAGGTAGCAAAAGAGTGTATAAACCACACACTGGGGAAGACCTGCATTTGACAAAGGTGGCCCATTTTGTGTTTTAACGGAGGAAGTTGGGCGATGGAAACAGGGCAAACTGCTTTCCTCTGCAGGAAAGCCAATCGCCAGCTTAGAGATCTTTAAACAGCGGCTGATGGCCATCTGTTTGGGTGCTTTGATTCTGATTCTTGCATGGCAGAACGGGGTTGGACTGGATATCGGGCCCTTGCGGTCTCTGTAAGGCCTGGCCCAGGGGACTCCTGCCCCTTTAACTAATCCAGGAGGTCAGTGGGTCAATGCAGTGCTGGGCAGAAGCAGGAGAGCCCCTTTCGCCATGAGGCGAGAGGGCAGGAGGGCGGGACTTCCCTCAAGGCCAGGCGGTGAGAGCGCCGGAACAAGAGGCCCTACGGACGCAGGTCTCGACCTTTGGACCCCTAGATTTAGATTCAACTCCCAGAATTCCTGAACAATGAGCCTACTGACAGGACTTCTGGGAATTGAAAGTCCAAACATCTGGGGGCCCAAAGGTTGGGAACCACTGGCCTAGACGCAAGCCTCTGTCTGCAAGCCCTTTGCTGGGCAGGAGCTGTGCCAGGCAGCCTCCTCAGCCAGAGAAGGTCCCTTCTTCCTCCACATCAATGCGCCTGTATCCACTCTTTGGCTTCACAGCTGGGAACTCATTTTAGCAACCTATGGAAGGATGCCAGGCTGGGGTGCAACTGTTCAATGGGCAAACTAAAAACCCCAGCAGTCATACCTTGTTCTTATTGGCCAACCGAAAACGCACAATGCCCTTTATTGAAGCTCCATGGGCCTCATGCAAAACCAGGGAGGCTTCCTGAGGAATCCACTGTTCTTTCTCCTGCCCACAAAGCGGCCTGCGACCTCCTTGGAATGGAGGCAGACTGGGCTGCAGAAGAGGGGTCCCTCAACCAATCCCCACCGCCACCTGGCCCAAGGAGCCTCTCAATGAGGTCCTTCCCAGCATAACATCTTGACTAGGACTGGAGCATCTAACCTCCTGTTTCGGTTTGTAGCCTCTTGCCTTAGGAAGAAGCCATTGCGCCTTTCGCTTCGCCCATGAGCTCCCCGGGTGGCTCTTGTGAGAGAGTGGCTTGGGCCCACGCCCAAGACCCTCGGCCCCAGTCTCTCCCTCCAATGCTGCCGCGAAAGAAAGAAAGGTGGCACACGCGCCATCTCCCACGTGGGGCCCACTTCCGCCCCTCCCACGTGGGCTTCCCTAGTCGGCCTCACGCGGCCGGGGTCACGTGGTTGCCCTCAGAGGAAGTAAAAAGAACGCGCGCACGGCCGACGACAACCAACGGTTTTCCCTCCCTCCCTCCGTTTCTCTCCGAGTGACGTCACGCGCATGCGCGTATCGAAACGGAGAAAGAGAAAAAAGACGATGCGCGCGCCGCCGAGATCGAAAAGGGGGCACCTAGAAACCCCCCTCGCTCCCATCGACCGCCCTTTGCTTCTAAAGAGAACGTGGACGGAGGGGGGCCTAGAAACCGTCGAGCTTCTATCCCCAACCGCGCATGCGCGGTTCCCAAAGCGAGCCCATAATAAAGGCCGAATATGTGTGAGGAAAGAAAGAAGGAAAGGGAAGCCTTGACCGCCGCTCGTTCCAGTCTCCTCACAGCAGAGGAGAAGGAAAGGGGGGGGGGGTTAGAAACTGCCGCGCATGCGCACAGGCTTTAAAAATCCTTTTAAGGAAAAAAGGAGAAAAAAAAAAGGAAAGGAAAGCAAGGCTTTCTTTCTCGGACTAGGCCTCGAGCCTCACCTTGGCTCAGCTTCACCCTGATGGCGGCGGCGGAGTTGTCCGGATGTGGAGAGTAGGGAAAATAAAGAAAACGCCCGTCACACGCGCCTCGCTCGGGTCTCTGCCTGAGCCGAAAAGGAGCGAGGTCGCGGGCTCGCTTAACTCTACCTCACGCCCCACGCTGAGATCCGCCTCAATCAGAAGCTCGTCGGCCCCTTGGCCCCGCCCATTCGCCCAAGATGGACAGGCGCTCTCCGAACGCGAAGGCTGGCCCGGCCCCGACCAATGGGAACGCGCTCCTGCAGCGAGAGGGGGGACGAAGAGCAACTAGCCAATAGAGGGCAGGGTTGGGAGATCCGCGGTCTGTGATTGGTCAACGCCGACGGGGCGGAAGAGGCCGAAGGAGGAAGGGAGCACCTGGCGCTGCAACCACGTGTCCTGACCATTTTATGGCCCTGAAGTCGGGCATCGCCTAATGGCTGCTGCTCGAGTCCCAAACACGGATGCAGGAATAACCCGTTTGTTGTCACCACTTTACTCTTTGTCTGGCTCAAGGGCTATGGAATTCTGGAGTTGGGTTTGTTGTGGCCCAGAGAGCGGAGCAGACTCCTCTCTGGGCCCCACAACAAACTCCAACTCCCAGATTCCATCTCCCTTGAGCCAGACAAGAGTTAAAAGTGGGAGTAGTAAACTATATTTCCAGTGTTTAAAGAAAGAAGTTGGCACGCGGAGCTAAATGCATTTGGAAGGAAGTAGGACTGAAATCTACTAGGAAAGCTCCTGCTGCCAACTTCTTTCTTGGGTCAGTCTCAAAGGTGCTGCAAGAGCTCTCTACAAAGTGATTCTGCAGACTAACACGGCTATTCTTTGGATGCTGCTGCATTCCCGATTCCCTGCACTGAGCCGGCAGTTTAAAGCGGCCTCCAGTGGTTGTTCTGCGTTTTTTAGTTGGACCTCACTTCAATTTGCCTGGGAGCAGGGCCTCTGCTCTGGAAGGAAGGAGGCTCATAACAAAAACAAGGGAAGCATGGCTGGTGGGTTTCATGGGAGGCAAGTTGCAGGGTTGCCTTAAACTGCAGTGGCTCTCCTTTTGGGCCTCCAGGTGCTTTGGACTCAAGGTCCCGATCCCTGACTCTGGCCCAGCTTTGTTGGGGATTCTGGGAGTTCAAGTTCAAACCATTCGTAGGAGCGACAGTTTGGGAATCAAAGAGAAAGGCATGAAACCCTTATGGGGGGAAGGGTAGGGTGGCCAGATGGCCTTTAACCAAGAAAGAAGGCAAGGCCCCCACAAATGGAGGCGGTTCGAGGAAAAAAAGTGGATGTGGCAAAAGCTAAAAACACTCATATAAATATAAATCCACTCTTCTTAGTCATGCTCAAATGAAGGACATTCAGAAAAAAACGGAGTGGCATGGCAAATTACAAGCTCGAAACACTAATGTAAATTTAATTCTGCTTCTTAGCGCATGCTCAACATGGAGGACACTGAAATTCCTCCTGGACAGAAGGGATGAAATGTAGGATGGGCCCTAATCCCTTCCTGCAACAACAGCCACTTGTTCATTTCATTTGTGTGCTGAATTTCTGCCAGAAGGGACCCAAGGCGGCTCTCAGACAAAAAAACCATGTTACACAAACATTCAGTAAACCCTAAAACAGTTAAAAATCATCTAAAACACTTATAAAATTACATTCTATGACCAAAGACATAACTAAAACACTCATGCTCCATAAAACCCACCCTGATGTGTTGGTATGCTGAATGCCGATCTTAAATATGGCTGGGTTGATTCAACGGAGTAGCTGTGTTGTTGAAGCATTAAAAGAAGGAAAAGGGGCTAAAAAAGCAACGTAGCATTGCCTTGAAGTCTTAACTGGCTTTTATTTTCACATGCTTTCATGGATGTAAACCCACTGCTTATATGCCACTACAGGAAGTGGGTTATGTTTCATGGAGCTTGTGCAAAAATAAAAACAGTGAGGCTTCAAGTGCTGCCGCATTTCTTTTTTCTTTCCCACTTACTTCCTTTTGCTTTTATTTTTGGCTGAGTGGAGTGTCTGAGTAACTCAGGTTGTGAATTGTGTTGAAAGATAAGGGCAGAAGAGCGGGGGCTGGGGAACCTTAGGCCACGGGATTGAATGTGCTTTTCTGCCACATTTCAAGTTGGCTTCGCTTCTTCCTTAGTGGGTGCCATTGGTTGGTGGTTTCCTTCAGTGTTATAAAAAGGTTGAATTACATTCAGTTCTGGGGCCACAATTCAAAAGGTGTTGAGATAAGCTGACGGGCGTCCAAAGGAGGTTGCAGGGGTCTGGAAGCCATAAAAGCCTTATAAGGAATGCTTTAGGGAGCTGGGGATGTTAGTCTTGGAGAAGAGAAGGTTAAGAGGTGATCATGATAGCCCTGTTTAAATATTTGAGGATGCCACATTGAGGCTAATCCAACAGACTGGGAACTTTTTTGCCCATCTGTTGGCCAACTTACTTTCATTGGCTTTTCTCTATTTCCGCCCCTCAGCTCTGGAACTCCCTCCCAATGAGCTCCGTCTTCCACCTCCCTCGATGCTTTCAAGAGAACTTGAAGATTTTTTTGTTCCGCCAGCTTTCCCCCCCGTGAGCCTTGTGGTCATTCTCTTCCCCTTGGCAATGTTTTTGTGTTTCCATTCTACACAGCCACTTGTTATGGTGTTGTTAGTTTTTACTGTTTTAATTGTTACTTTGTATTATTGTCATGCTGATGTTTTAATTGTCTTACTCTTTGATGTACACTGCTGTGATCGCTAGAATAGCGGTTATAGAAATAAAATATTATTGTTGTTGTTGTTGTTGTTGTTGAAGGTCCAGGAAGGAAGCCCAGATGTGGTGGGCAGGCCAAAAACACCGGCACGTTTTGGCTCTAAAGTTGTCCTGCCTGTAACTAAATCTTAAGAGAGCCATTTAGAATCACGAATCATAAAGTTGGAGAGACCGCAAGGGCCCTGATCCCGTCCAACCCCTTCTTCTGCCATGCAGGACCTTCAATCAAAGCTCCCCCATTGACAGTGGCCATCCAGCCTTGCTTAAAGACCTCCAAGAGGAGACTCCACCAAAATCTCCAAGGAAGGTTTTTCCACTGTCAAACGCCCTTACATCTCAGAGTTCCTCCTAATGTTGGCTGGAATCCTTTTTCCTGTCGGTTGCCTCCATTGCTTTGGGTCTATTCTCTGGGGCAGCAGAAACAGCTTTATCCATCCCTCAGTGTCACCCCTTCATATTTAACCGGGCTATCATATCACCCCTTAACCTTCTCTTCTCCAGGCTAAGCCTACCCAGCTCCCTAGGTTGCTCCTCGTAGGGCAGTGGTGGTGAACTTCTATGGCAGGGTGCCAGTGTGGCACTCAGGAGAGCCTTTCTGTGGGCACGCATGATGACACCCCAGCACAGAGTTTGCCAGAGTTTCTTACTAGAAAGCCAGAGGGACGTGGCACTTTGCAATAAATAAGTGGAGTTTGGTTGGCAGTTGGGGGCACTCGGTCTGCAAAAAGGTTCACATCACTGTAGTTTGGACGGCCGTTTCCAGTCCTTTCACCATTTTGGGGTGCCCTCCATAGGTCGGAACATAATCACACACACACACACAACACATACAAATACCAATTTGGCTTGCTGAAACTGTCTCAAAGTTATTTCTTTTTCAGCATAAACTGGTACGGAGAGGTTCAGTCCTCAGTGTCTTGGGACTGAATTTCTATCCCCCTTATCACTTACTGATTGTTGTTGTTGTTTTTGTGTGCCTTCCAGTCGTTTCTGAGTTATGGTGACCCCAAGCCAAGCCTATTGTGGAGTTTTGGTTAAGATTTGTGAGAAGAGGCTTGCCATTGTCTTCCCCTGAGGCTGAGAGAGGTGTGACTTGCCCAAAGTTTCATGGCCCAGCTGGGAATTGAAACCCAGTCTCCAGAGTCATAGTCCAGCATTCAAACCACTACACCAAACATGCCTTGTTTTCATCTCCTCCTCTCCAAGGGGCAATGGCATTAAAGTACAGCAAAAAACAATAAGTCAGGTCTCCATAGCACTCACAACTGTCTTCATACGCATAGGGAAAAGCGGCACTATTCCCATGCGACTGCTTTTGTTGTTCTCTTTGGTTGCATCCACACTGGAGAATAACCCAGTTTGGCACCGCTTTAACTGCCCTGGCTCAAGGCTATGGAATTTTGGGAGTTGGAGTTTGTTCTGGGGCCAGGTCTGTTTTGCACCAGTCATCAAAGCTAGTGGATTTCTCTTCTCTGCTAGCTTTGAATTCAGCATTAAAGACTTGTTCTCAGAAGCATTCATTACTCTGTTTATATTGTTTTATAATTTGATTTTACTCTGCGTATTATCTGTTTTATTTATTTGCCGCCTTTCTCCCAGAGGGACCCAAGGCAGCTCACAGATGAAACATTTAAAATCTCAGTGAAATTCACAAACAATTACAAACCTCTACATCCCGTATAAAAATACATAAAATAGACCAAAGTTTAAAAACAGTTTTTGTATTTTAATTACATAACTGCTTATTTTGCATAGTTTATTTTTATGACTTTTAGATTGTATTCCGTTGGCCGATTATATGCTGTTTTGATGATGCCTTGTAAAGTGCCATGCAAATTTATGGGGCTAAAATAATAACATCAATAATAATGATAATAATAATAATATAATTATAAGTCCAACACTCAGTCATGCAGGCTGTAGGTTAGCCTTAGGAGTTTCTCACACTGGAGACTAAGTGCAGAACGGGATCTAAACCCCGGGAAAATCCCACAAAAGCAGGATCATTTTCAGACTCTCAGGGTCATTGAGCATTAACACCAAAAATAACCCAACAGAGAAAGTAGAACAAATATGGCTGCTTTTACTTTCGGGGACATCCTGAAAGTAATAAAAAGCAGCTGATTTTGTCCACTCTGTGTGAGTTAATGCTGGTTTATTATGTCAATGCTCCCGGTATCGTGTGAAAATCTGCCCACTTTTGCATTAATGCATGGTGTCATGTGAGAACAACCCTGCTTTTGCGGGGATTTTCCCATTTTAAATCCAGTTTCTGCATGGGATAAACCTGTGTGATAAATTCCTTAGGGTCACCATACACTGGAAAAGATTTTGATAGCAAACAACAACAAAGAGTGGACAACTAAGGCATTTCAGACCCCTACCTCTTCTGTTCTTGGGGTCCGCCATGGCTACCCAATGATTAAAGGTAGCCTTCTGTAACCTGTTTAAAGGTTTATATAGTGCTTGGTCCTTCCTGGAGGTTTCCATGAGTGGCCATTCACCTTTTACTTTTTGGCCAGCTAAGGGGTGGTTAGAGAATCTGCTGTCAGCTGGCCTTGAAGGGTTGAAAACCTGGGACATGTGCAGCCAAGTGACATCAGAGTGTGGCCATGATGGCAAAATTAATAATGACACAAACACTAGGAACAGGCTGTTGCAGTTTGTTTCTACTGCCTATTGAGAAGGGCAAAATGCCACCCCGTCCCACTGAGATAAATGCACATTTCTTCTGAATTTGAGCTCAGATTTGCAGCAATTGGAAGTAAGCTTTCGACAGTGGAACACACTCCTTCCTCAGAGTGTTGTGTAGTATCCTTCCTTAGAGGTCTTTAAACAGAGGCTTGTGGACGTCTGTTAATGGGGATGCTTTGATTGGTTTCCTGCATTGGCAGAAGGGGGTTAGACTGGATGGCCCTTGGGTCTCTTCCAACTCTATGATTCTAAGCTGGGAGGAGGAAAGAAAATGGGCATTTTAAAGTACAGTAGCTGAAAAAGTGGGGCACTTCAATTGGGACTGTCCCTCTCTATTCCGGACCAGTGTAGGAGTACGTTTTCAGTTTTGTTCCCATTCGTTTTGGTATAGTCTCCAAGGCCCACAGAGGGATGCCTCAGGGTGGGGAATATGTTAAAGTTAAAAGCTTAAGTTAGTGAAAGTTTGGCTACCAGCCCTAAAAATCACTAAAATCAAGACCCCAGCCAAATGCAACGGAGGACAATGATCACTAATTAAACAGACCCAAATCTGCTATGTCTATCCTCCCACCCGGAGGCCTTGCCATTCAACAACAGAACGATACACACAGGGACGTCGTGCGAGGATTTTAGGAAGGGGGGTCCGACTAAGTGCCACACATTATAATGGGCTTGAGTGCGGAGGCGCACGCAGCACACACCACTCTTTGTCTATGGAAGGGGGGTCCGGACCCCAAGAAACCCCCCCCTGGCTACGTCCTCCGATACACAGATTCACATGTAAATCACTCCTCTCACTCATTAGGGTCACACAGTGTGTGTATGTGTGTGAGTGTGAGTGTTGTGTATGTGTGTTATCACACACCCCACTCTCTTCCTGCCAGCATTCTCTGAAGATGCGGCCCCAGATGCAGGCAAAACGTTCAAGAATCAACTTTCTGCAATGGCCTGAAAACCCCACCAAAAACATATGTTCAGAGGAGGTTTGCCATTGCCTTCCCCTGAGGCTGAGAGAGTGTGACTTGCTTAAGGTCACTGGTTTCATGGCCAAGATGCCAATCAAACCCTGGTCTTCAGAGTTGTACTCTATCACTCAACCACTACTCGATGCATGCTGGCGCTCAGATTTTGTATACAAGGTGTAATTTAAGTGGAAGATATGGACTACCACTTATTGATCATTGGTTGTATTTTAGTACCAGAGAACACTTTTTATGTCCTTTTAAAAAGGCCTATAGGAAATGGGTTCTGTGTGTGTTGAAGATAAATTGAATTTTCTTTCATATGCTTCTAATCAGTTGATGACACAGAAGGCTTTTCTTTTTGCAACCTAAGCATCTAGTTTAGAGGAGAGAAAAAATATCTGATGACATAAATAAATCAATGGGTTTTATCTTTCCCCCCTTCCTCCTAAATTGTATATGGTTTGTATATGCACTTCTCCCTCCACATCCGCTGTGGTCAGAGGCATAGGACTCCTGTGAAAGTGAGAAAAACACAAATAAATAAACAGTAATTTTTAAACCTCTCTAGAAATTTCTAGGTCTTCCAGCAGAACTCTGTGGTCAACATCTGCTAGAATTTGACGACAGAATCATATTGCAGGACCTACAAATGCCTAGAGAAGCATTTAGGTCCTGCAGTGCAACTCTATGTTCAGCGTCCTAGAGATTCCTAGAGAGAGAGCATTTGAATCAAATCTGCAAATAATCGAATAATCGAGAACACTTCTCTGGGCATTTGTAGGTCCTCCAGCACAATTCTATGGACAGTTTCCAGCAGATGTTGACCACAGAGTTGTCCTGGAGAACAAGAGATTCTCAGAGAGGTGATATCTCAGGTAAAAAAGGAAGTTGTCTTTATTTGTGGTTTCATGGGGGCCTGTGCCCCTAACCCCAGAGAACGTGGACGGTCCCCTGAACAGTCAGCCTTCTTTATCCACAGATTCTAACATCCATGGCTTGAATATACTGTATTAAAAAAAGTATAAATTCCAAGTAGCAAACCTTGATTTTGCCATTTTATACGTATAAGGGATACTGCTTTATTATGCCATTGTAAATAAAGGGAGTTGAGCAGCTACAGATTTTGGTATTCACGGGTGGTTCTGGAACAAACCCTAGCGGATAGCAAGGGCCCACTGTGCATGGTAAATTTTACATTGTTTGTATTTGATACAGTCTGTTGACTTATTCAATAAATATTACTTATATAAAATATATATTATTTATATGAAAATACAGTGTTTCTCAGTGCGTTTTCATGTTTGCTCTCTGCAAGGCTACAGAGTGAACAACAAAAGTTGGCCAGGTCTACTGAAAACAAGGAGAAGAATAGATGCCCAGAAGCAGCCGAGGAGAAGGAGATGGAGCTCATCCTTATCTCCACGGGAAGAATTGAGATTTTGGGTGAAGTATAAGGGCAAACATGGCTCTGGAGAAGGGGAGCACTGAGGTGGGATATAAAACATATTTAGCTAAGTTGTAATAGCATGTAGAAAATATGTGTATGGAATTACGTATGGTATAAAACTGTTTGAGTTTTCATTTTAATTTTTAAAAATTAAAAAAAAAAGAAGGAACAAATCCTTAATCGTCGCTTGGCCAAAAAGTCATAATAATAGCCCCAGGCATGCTTGGAAGAAGGCGCAAATGTCTTTGATGTTCATGGGTGAGGATAGTGTGGGAGCATCCATAAGAGATATGCAGATGTGGGAGGTTTGGAAAAGTTTGAAAGGATCCCAAGGAAGATTGTCTCAGCCCTCAGGAGATGACTCCAAATGCAAGAAATTAAAATATGGGGTGTCATGAGGAAATGGAGACTTCTAACTGGTGAATGGGGCAGTCTTACCACCAGTTTAACCCCACCAGGTATAAAAGTTTTATGTTGTAAGGATTTGGTCAGTCTGCCTGTCTTTCTGCTTTCTTATGTCTTGGCTATGCATATAGTTTCACTTTCGTTGCAAGCCACTTTGATACCCAGTATTGGGTGGCTTGCAATTTATTTAAAACAGTACAGATTAAGAACAATGCAAAAGCATCTAAAAGCAATTTAAAAAAAACAATATGCAAAGTTAAAACCATTTAAATCTAATTAGAAGACCGTATTAAAAAATTGACCAAATGGCACAGCATTAAAAGCCCATCCCAGTCAATTTCTAAAAGTCTGAACAATGTTTTTTATTCTGTAGGCTTCAAAAGGAGAGATAGGAGGAAGCCATCCTAACCTCCCTGGGAAAGGCATTCCAACTTTTTATCACTTAGGTTTAATTTACTCTTTTAGTATCTAATGTCAATTTTTTTAAAAAAAAATCTGATTGTTAGTCTCAGGTAAATAAAATGGATCCACTGAATCAATGGAATACAAATGCTGACCTACCAAATTCCCATTGATTCAGTGGGACTGTATGCTCTTGTTGAGACCAACAATTGGATTTAGATTTCCATTTTCTGACACTAAGACTAATAAGGCTGCATCCTCACTGCAAAAATAATCCAGTTTGGCTTTAACTGCCATGGCTGTATGCTATGGAATCCTGGGAATTCAGAGAAGATGCCAGCCACAGATGCAGGCGAAATGTCAGGAATAAATTCTTCTAGAACATGGCCACAGAGCCCAAAAAACCCACAAAAACAATTGTAGTTTTGTGAGATGACTTCTCTCTCACCTCTGGTACCGCAACAAACTACATTTCCCAGGATTCCATAGCATTGAGCCATGACAGTTAACGTCAGGAATAACCCTGGATTATTTCTGCAGTGTGGCTTCAGCTTTTAGGGGTTTTGGTGAGGTTGGGACTATTATAATCTTTTCCGAACTTAGAATGGACTCAGAACCAGTCTTGGTTGATTCTATGCATGCTTTTAGGATTTATGGATCAAGTTTATAGTTCAGGTTTACGAATCATGGCTTGAGGTTTAGGAATGAATGAACTCTTATAGGTCAGCAAAATTAATCCCTGAGGTTCTGGAAACTTTTTTGCTAACTTTAGAGATGCTGGTTAAAGAACTTCAGTGCTATGCTTTATTGTATGCTTAACTAATTAACCTTTTCACATGCCTAAAGAAACTACTTACATTACTGTAACTGCACAACAGTTATATCGTTTTCATACCACATTAGATATCACTTCTTCGTGCTGCGGTAACCTGGAGTTTGTAATTTGGGGAGTGACCTAAAACTCTCTATGGACAGGTACTAGAGCTCTCTAGCAGAGAATTCTACACTTCCTACCAAACCTGATAGTTGTTGGCATGGTTCAGAATTTCGATGTTGTCAAACAGCATTTTATGCCCAGGATGGTTTATGACATGTTCTGTTACTGCTGATTTTTCTGACTGACCCAATCTGCAGCGTCTCTCGTGTTCCTTGATTCTACCATTTTCTTCAATAAAAAGTGTAACACATTTCAGTTTAAGTCTGTAATAGTGATTGCCTGTGTAGACAACTACACCTTCATGATGTCATATCCCGGGATTCCCATCTGGGTGTTTTGAACCCAACTATTCCAGATTTTGATATTAACGCAAGGACAAAATTAATAAAAGAGGACCAAATGAGCACAGCCTTCCATCTGAACCAAAGAAGCGCCATGCTGGATTAGACCAACAGCCTCTCCAATCCAATAACCAGTTGTCCATGGGAAGGCTGCCAGGAAAACATGAATGCAATTGCACCCTCCATCCCTTGCTCCTCATCAGCTGATACATGGAAGTGGCATAAAGTCATCCTGACTAGTAGCCAGTGATGACTCCATCCTCTATGGATTTATCAAATCCCCATCTAAAACAGTACAAGTTGGCAGCCATCTCTACATCTTGTGGCAATGAGTACCAATGTATTGAAGGAAACCATGCCCTATGAGGAGCACCTTAGGGAGCTGGGTATGTTTAGCCTATGGAAGAGAAGGTTAAGGAGTGACATGTTGTTGTTGTTGTTGTTGTTGTTGTTGTTGTTCACCCTTGAGTTGATCCCAATTCACGGTGACCCTGTGAATGAGACATCGCCAGGACTCCCTATTCTCCACTATTCTGTTTAGGTCCTGCAAATTCATACCCATGACCTCCCAGTAGACTCCATCCACCTAGCAGGTGGCGTTCCACTCTTTCTACATCCCTCCACCTTTCTCAGCATTAATGTTTTTCCCACTGATCTGTGGCTTCTCATGATGTGGCCAAAGTACAACAGCCTCAACTTAATCATCTTGGCTTCCAGGGAGATTTCAGGCTCAATCTGCTCTGAGACCCATTTGTTTGTCTTTTTGGCTGTCCATGGCATCCTCAGCACTCTTCTCCAGCACCACATCTCAAATGAGTTGTTCATTTTATTCACTTTCTTTACTGTCCAGCTCTCACATCTATACATGGTGACGGGGAACACCATGGCTTAGATCAGTGTTCCCCAAACATTGGTTATCCAGATGTTTTGGACTTCAGCTCCCAGAATTCCTGATCATTGGTCCAACTGGCTAGGGCTTCTGGGAGTTGAAGTCTAAAACACTTGGAGAATCAAAGTTTGGGAAATACTGGCTTAGTGTTTATCACACGGGGGCTAATTTTGGCATTGGATTAAAGCGGAAAATAAAGCAGAAATGGCAATTAATTATGCAAATGATTATCACACGCAATTGCACAAATAAAGCGATATCAGAAATGCATTGTCACTGAAACCCTGAAAGTAAAAAGATGCACATAATAAATAATAATAAAAGCTTTATTTCTAGCCCGCCTTTCCAGAGATCAAGGCGGGTTACAATGGTGGATTTTGCAATCCAACAACATTAATGCTTCTTTGTGACCACTTTAATGTGGGTTTTGTGTGACGTTGTGTGAAACCATGCCGTGATTACAGTAAGCAAAATGGGGTGCAATCAAGGCATGTGTCATTGGAGCCAGATCTGATATCTCCATGAACAGACACAGCTGGTACATGTGCAAACGCACTCCCCTGGTGTCTTCCAAATCCTGTTTCTAACACAACCCGGGTAGCTGTGTTGTTCGTACACTGGTACCCCGGGATACGAAATGATCGGGTTACGAAATTTTCGGGATACGAAAAAGCTGGATAGGGAAAAACTGTTTCGGGTTACGAAAGATTTTTCGGGTTACGAAATTCTTTTCGGCGCGAAATTCAAATGATGCAAAGTGCATCTACTGTATAGCAAAGTACAGTATCATTCAAAATCCACAGCCTAAGAGTTACTGCAACCATCTTTCCTTGCAAGTGCAAGTTTTCCCACAAGATGGCAATGGAGAATTACCTTATTTTTCACCAGCCAGGAGCCTGAATTGGAGGAAAAGGATGCAAACTGTGCTGTCAAACCACAGAGCTTTTCTTTCAAAAAGTATTTCTGTGGCAGTGTTGTTTTAAATGAAGCAACAGAAATATGACTGAAAAAACTTTCCAAAAAACAAAACTAAATTGGAAACGGACCGAAGCACTGAATGATGGAGAAATGGATTGTTAAAGCTGCTGTGTTAGCCCAAATGGGCCAGATTAGCATGAGTCCTAAAGGACAAGCCAACTAAAGACGTTCTGAAAGATTGGAAACCATTTATGGACTTTTTGAGCAATAAGAAATCTAACAATGTAATAATCTGTGACTATAGTTATTTGTAATTTTAGTAGATGTCGGTGAAATATGTAACATAGATTTGAAAAAAAAAACATTGGTTCCTGTACAGGCAATTGTCAGAAAGATTTAAATATGACTCAGAACATAGTGGATTCAAAAATACACAAAATGAGGTGGACAGAATCATGGAAGGACAAGCGAAATTAATTAAACAGACACTGATTTTCTTTGCATGTCCTCCCATCCTGAGGCCTTTCCATTCAACAACAGTACAAAACATGGAAATCACTCCTCCCTACCTAGGGTCACACAGTATACATACATATATATACACACACACACACACACACACCCCACTCTCTTCCATGACAGCATTTGCTGAAGATGACAGCCACAGATGCTGGTGAAATGTCAGGAATAAACTCTTCTAGAACATGGCCACAGAGCCGGAAAAACCCAACAAAAACTATGGATGCCGGCCACGAAAGGGTTCGACTTCAAAAGGTACAGCTGGCCCTCCGCATTTGTGGCTTTGACTTTTGCAGATTTGATTATTCACGGATTTAATTAATATGTTTTCTCCAGGATTCTCTAGATCCTCCAGCATGACTCTATGGTCAGCTTCTCCAAAAGTCACACTGGAAGACATAGAGAGAGAATACTTCTCTAGGCATTTGTGGGCCCTCCATAGAATCATAGAGCCATAGAGTTGGAAGAGACAGCAAGGGCCATCCAGTCCAACTCCCTGCCATGCAGGAAATCCAGTGCAATTTAACGGTCACCTTCAGGCAGATCTTGACCATAGAATTGCCTTGGAGGACCTAGAGATTCCTAGAGAGTTATTCTCCCAGGTAAAAAAAAGTGTTTTTTTATTTGCAGTTTTCCCACTTGCACAGGCATCCTGTGCCCCTAACTCCAGCGAATGTTTAGGGTCCACTGTATACACTGGTACCCCGGGATACGAATGCGCCGCGTTACGAAATTTCCGGGTTACGAAAAAAATCCATTAAAAAAAACTGTTCCGGGTTACAAAGGTTATTTCGGGTTACGAAAATTTTTTGGTGCTTTTTGGCGCTTTTTCGCACCAAATCGCGGCTTTCGCTATTAGCGCCTATGGGGCTTCGGCTTGCGAATGCTTTTCGGGTTACGAATGGCGCCGCGGAACGAATTAATTTCGTAACCCGGGGGAGCCCTGTACTGGTTTTTTCACATGAGAGAACATCTTTCTAGGAATCTTTAGGTCCTCCAGCACAACTGCCATAAGTTGACCATAGAATTGTGCTGGAAGACCTACAAAGGCCTAAAGAAGGGCTCTCTTGAGGAATCTCTAGATCATCCACAACGACTTCTTGTGGACGTTGCCCATAGAGTCACGCTGGAGGACCTAGAGATGGGGAGTGGATTTCAGCAGCTACACCATTGTAAGACTCTCTTGCCAAACTTCAGCTACAGTTTTATTTCTTGGT
Organism: Sceloporus undulatus; assembly: GCF_019175285.1. NCBI lineage: Eukaryota > Metazoa > Chordata > Lepidosauria > Squamata > Phrynosomatidae > Sceloporus > Sceloporus undulatus. Next base: position 271,483,300 of record NC_056524.1, read on the forward strand.
TTTCTTCTTGGGTCCTTGGTTGGTTTGTGTCTTTTTTTTAAATATTCAAGCAATTTTTCTGTTGACCTGGACTATTTTCTGACAATTTGTGGCACTAGCTGTTATTCCCACCTTTGAATGGGCTTCATTTTAATTCTTAGACATAGCAGAACAATGTGTTCCCTTTGCTTCTACTCCTTCCTGTCTCTTTTAAAGATTTCTTTTTAGGCTAATTTTGCATCAGTGAAACAGCGCTTTTGTCCTGTCACTCAAAAAAAATAAAATAAAATCCAGAGAAGAGAAAATTTGTCTTCAGAAGCAAGAAATCACGACAAAAAGCCCCCCAAAGAATGGATGCAGAAGTGACAGCTTCTGGCAAAATCCAAGGAATTACAAGGTGAGAAATCATGCTGTTGTTGTTATTCTGTGCCTTCAAATCATTTCCATTTTATGGCAATCTCAAGGCAAACCTATCACCGGGGTTTTGGGAGCTGAGAAAGTGTGGCTCGCCCAAGGTCACCCAGTGGGTTTCTGTGGATGAACAGGGAACTGAACCCTGATCTCCAAAGTTGTAGTTCAGTGCTCAAACCACTGCACTTCATGCTAGTTTAGACCAATTTGGAAGTGCTTGAGGTGCTACAATTGTGTGCTTTCACACAGACATTGGGGAGAAGAAGGGATCCATGCTTTGTCTCCTTCCATAAGTCAGAGGACCTGAGGACATGGGAAAACTGCACCCCACCTTTCCTCCAGAAACAAGACCAAGGTGTAGAGGCAGTCCCATTTATCACAGTAGTTGTGAGCAGCTTGCTTTCTCTCCAGCAGCACTTCTCAGACTATCTGATACAAACAGTTTGCCATTATTACTCCATGTTTTGGGGACCAGCACTGCATTTGTGCCCATTACCCATAGATATTTTTTTCTTTTCCTGGAAACTCACCAGGGACCAGTAGCCAAGAGCTTTGGGGTGGGCACTGGTCCAAGGGCCACCATGGTTATGATTATCATTGTATCACAGAACCACAGAGCTGGAGGAGAGCCCAGGAGCCATCCAGTCCAACCCCATTCTGCCATGCAGGAACTCTCAATCAAAGCATTCATGACAGCCTCTGTTTAAAGACCTCCAAAGAAGGAGACTCCACCACTCTCCGAAGGAGCAACATCTCCCACTGTCAAATAGCTCTGTCAGGACGTTCTTCCCAATATTGAGGTGGAATCTCTTTCCCTGTAGTTTGAATCCATTGCTTCAGGTCCTAGGTCTCTGGAGCAGCAGAAAACAAGCTTGCTTCATCCTCATTACGACCTTCAAATATTTAAACATGTCCCTCCCCATAACCTTCTCTTCTCCAGGCTTAACATACCCAGCTCCCTAAACCACTCCTCATAGGACTTGGTGGTTTCCGAACCTTTTCACCATTTTGGTTGCTCTCCTTTGGACACGCTCCAGCTTCTCCACATCCTTTTTGAATTGTGGTGCCCAGAACTGGACAGTGGACACAATATTCCAGGTGGAGTTTGACCAAAGCAAAATAGAATGGCCCTACTACTTCCCTTGATCCAGACACTATACTTCTGTTGATGCAGCCTTAAATCACATTGGCCTTTTTAGCTGCCGCATCAGACTGTTGACTCATGGGTCAACTTGCTGTCTGCTAGGACTCCTAGATCTCTTATGATTATGATTTCTATCCCACCTTTTCCCAAGACAGACACCCAAGGAAGCTGATACATTAAACGATTACAATTAAAACATACAAAAATATCAACATTAAAATTAAATTAAACTATTAACCATTTTAAAAATATATACTTCATAAAAAGTTCAGAAGTCAAAACAATGCAATTTAAAGCAACACACATCTTACAAATAGCCCTGTGGCCTTTGCCACAAGAAAGAACTCTTGGCTCCAGTGTTGACTTCCTCCTTCTAGGTCCGTTTTTCCTTTTGTGTTGTGTCTGTTTGGTTATGATCTTGCAGGCAAGGCCTGTCTAATCTTTTTTTATGGCAGAATATTTGGAAAATATTAAGTGCTTAAAGTCATAATAACCATGGTGCTTCAAAGCAGCATTTGCCCCACTCAAAGACTGCTGAAGGGTGTTTGCAAAAGCCCTTTCTCAAGAACCACAGTAAAACAAATAATAGCTGGCATTCTGTATTGAATACAGGATTCAGTAAGTTTATGTAGTCTTACTGTAAGGCTACATAAATATCCCCCAAGTACACCTTAAGAGCCAGCAGTTCAGAGAATCATAGAATAAGAATCCTATGGAAGAGCCCATAAGGGCCATCCAGTCCAACCCCTGCCATGCAGGAACTCTCAATCAAAGCATCCCTGACAGATGACCATCCAGCCTCTGTTTGCATTGGATGAATGAGGTCTGTTCAGCTGTTGACTTGGGGCACAAAGAGGATGCCATTTCTAGCTCCTTCGTGTTATGTTTGACTTAGGAGGAGCACCACAAGTCAGAAAGCACTTGAAGGCACACAGCAATAACAACAGCCCCAACTGTCCTGTGTTTCAGTTGGCAAATGGCTCAGGATGTAGGAGACTGAAGTGCAAGAGCTGTTGGGTAGTTAATCTAGTCCAAAGTCAATCATGGGTTATTCAAAGAGATGAAGAGAGAAGCAAAAGAATGGTTGTCAGCTGTTCTAGAAGTCATTACAGAAAACTAGTAGTCCAGATAAATGAAGCCAGCAAGGCGTAAACACAATTGTCATCTGTAGTTAGTCTAAGGTCATGAAAACAGAAACCGTAGATAAGAGGGTTGCAAGGATCAAAGGTGCCCTGGAGCTGCTGGGAGATTTATAGGCAGCTGCCTTAAGATACCAAGTGCTTGATTAGTATGTAGAGAGATCTTGTAGCACCTTTGAGACTAACTGAAATGAAGAAGTTGGCAGCAGGAGCTTTCATAGACTTTGGTCTACTTTCTCAGACGCCTATAGTCTTGTGCTTAATTCAAGTGCTTAATTAGTCAGCATCCCCTTTTGAAGAGCCACTGATTGGTGTAATCTCTACTTCTTCCATTGTCAATCTGTAATAGATGGCAGCATGTCTTCCACCTTCTGCTGGGAAGCAGGCCCTCGTATTGCCTCAACCTCCGGCTGCTTGGATTTGGAGAGGCTACTATCATCAGGAGCTGTACATACTTGGACATCTGACTCCTCTGACTCCAGAGGGTGAGTTATGACACCAACCAGCAGCAACCCCTTGTCACTAGCCAGCAGAGCCAGTGGTGAAGAATGATGGAAGTGGCAGTCCAGTAACAACAGGAGGGTTTCACATTTCCCTCTCTGCCTAAGAGCCTTATTAGTTTCTCCAAGTCAGAGAAAAGGAAGCTAGGCTGAGTGGACCAGGAGGCGGAGGTAATGATACAGGGGACTGCGCTGTGCGTTCATGAAAATGGATCGAAAGTGCTTCTATAAATAATATTTTCTGCCTTCAGATGTGAGCTACATGCCATGTTGGATTGCATGGGAAACCTGGAATTAGTTGATTGATTGACTGCTTGCTTTGATTTCTGTCCTGCCTTTCTTCCAGCGCTGGACACAAAGATTATTACAACAGCTAAAACAATGTGTTTTAAAAAGCATTAAAGCATCACCATCATCAACAACAACAGAAATAATTTTTATTTATAATGCCCTTTCCACCAAAGTGTGGTACATCAGAACAAATACAATAAAAATGAATGATAAAATACCACACTATAAAATGCTGAAATACTGAAATACTAAAATAATATACTAATATGCTAAAAATGAAAACAATCTAATTAGAACTTTAATATAAAAATATTAAACACACTTTGAACACATTACATATTTTAAAAAATACCCAGTACAACTGTTGCCAATGTTCTTATTTTAACCGGCTGAAGGCTGAAGGCTAGCCTTTACCATCCAGGTGTTCTCCAGATGTTTTACTTTAATTTATTTCTTTCATTTATATGCTGCCTTTCTCCTAGAAGTTGACATCTCTTTCTCCCAGCATTTATCTGTAGTAGTAGTTACTGTATGCCTTTAAGTTGTTTCTGACTTTTGGTGAATGCCCTAAGGTGAATCTATCACTGGGGTTTTCTTGGCAAGATGTTGTTACCTGCCTTGATCCTTGATAGGGAGACATGATATATATTATTATTATTATTATTATTATTATTATTATTATTATTATTCAGAAGGGTTTTGCCTTTGCCTTTCTCTGCAGTTGAGAGAGTGTGACTTGGCTATGGTCACCCAGTAAGTTTCCACAGTGGAACAGGGATTTGAACCCTGGTCTCCAGAGTCCAATGCTCAGACTAGCAAACCATGCTGGCTCTTCTTAAAAAACAGATCCATTTTTTAATCATTCATTAGACTGTATTGCATCCTGCCAAACAACCCAGGAGGACTTCCTCTCAATCCAACTGTGTATTTCGCAAGAGTGAAGGAATTTATTACCTAAATTGCCCAGATCTTTTATCATGCCTTCCCTCTGCCAAATTATATATGTCAATTTATTTATTAAAGCCCACTTTTCTGGAACAGGCTGCAAATGACTTACAACAAATTGAGCCAATGATTCAAATAAAGGATTGCAGATTGGTATTTTGACACTCGCCATATTCTTCCGCTGGTACACGGCGTATCCTGTTTCCATAGCTCTGCAGTTAACTAACCTAATTTGCTTCCACCGAGAGCCTCTCAGAAATATTAAGGATCAATTTTATACAGCACTTGAAAAAGCTACTTTTGGGACTAGACTCCCCAGAACCCTCCAGCCAGTATTTATGAGAGTTTGGAAGATTTGGGGAATTGTTCAGAAACTTCAGTGAGCCCAAAATGCTTCAGCCAAGCTGCTGACTGTGACTGTTTGCAGGGATCATCTAACTCCTCTGCTGAGACAGCTTCACTGGCCACTGATCCATTCTGGGCAGAACTGAAACTCCTGATTATAAATGAGATGGCAGGTTGAGTCTTCCTTATCCAAAATGCTTGTAATCAGAGTTGTTTGGGGTTTTGGATTTTTATTTTTATTATTTTGGTTTTTGGAATATTTCATAGAATCATAGAATCATAGCATCATTAGAATCGTTAGAGTTGGAAGAGACCCCTAGGGCCATCACAGTCCACCCCCCTGCCATGCAGAAATCCCAAATCAAAGCCATCCCTGCAGATGGCCATCCAGCCCCTGTTTAAAGACCTCCAGAAGGAGACTCTATCACCCTCCGCAGGAAGGAGTGTATTCCACTGTCGACAGCCTAACTGTCAGCAGTTCCTCCTAATGTTCGAGGTGGAATCCTTTTCCTGCAGCTGTGCATCATTGTTCGGGTCCTGTTCTCTGGGCAGCAGAAAACAAGCTTGCTCCCTCTTCAATATGACATCCTTCACCTAATATTTAACAGGCGATCATATCACCTCTTAACCTTCTTTTCTCCAGGCTAAACATCCCCAGCTCCCTAAGTCGTTCCTCATGGGCATGGTTTCCAGACCTTTCACCACATTTTTGTCGCCCTCCTTTGGACACGCTCCAGTTTCTCAATGTCCTTCTCAATTGTGGCGCCCAGAAACTGGACACAATATTCTAGGTGGGCCTGACCAGAGCAGAATACAGTGGCACTATTACTTCTCTTGATCTAGACACTATACTTCTATTGATGCAGCCTAAAATAGCATTGGCCTTTTTAGCTGCCGCATCACCTGTTCACGTCATGTTCAACTTGTGGTCTACTTGGACTCCTAGATCCCTTTCACACGTAGTTTCATTCAGCCAGGTGTCACCCATCCTATATCTGTGCATTTCATTTTCCGCCTAAGTGCAATACCTTACATTTTCCCTGTGTTGATTTCATTTGTTAGCTTTGGCCCAGCTTTCTAGGTTTTCAGGTCAGTTTGAATCTTGATCCTGTCCTCTGGGGTATTAGCTATTCCCCCTAATTTGGTATCATCTGCAAATTTTATAGTATGCTTCCATTCTGTCATCCAGTCATTGATAAACGATGTTGAATAGCACTGGGCCCAGGACAGAGCCTGTGGACCACTGGTCACTTTTCTCCAGGATGAAAAGGAGCCATTGTTGAGCACCTTTGGGTTCGGCCGTCAACCATTACAGATCCATGTAACAGTTCCTTTGTCTAGCCACATTTTACCAGCTGTTTGCAAGTATGTCATGGGAAACCTTGTCAAAGGCCTTACTGAAATCAAGATATACTATATCCACAGCATTCCTTCATCTACCAAGCTGGTAATTTTATCAAAGAAAGAGATAGGTTTTGTCTGACATGACTTGTTTCTCTGAAACCCATGTTGACTTTTGGTGATTATGGCATTGCCTTCTAGGCTGTTCACAGACTCTCTGTTTAATGATCTGCTCCAGAATCTTCCTGGTATTGATGTCAGACTAACTGGACGATAATTGTTGGGAATCCTCTTCTTCCCCCTTTTTGAAGATGGGGACAACGTTTGCCCTCCTCCAGTCTGCTGGATTTCTCTGTTTCCAGGAGTTTTCAAGATTATTGCCAATGGCTCCTCCGATATTACATTTGCCAGTTCTTTTAATACCGTGGATGGAGTTCATCTGGTCCCGGAGACCTTAAATTCATTTAGATTAATAAGGTGTTCCTCTACTATCTCTTTACTTATTCTGTGCTGAAATTCCCCTACTCTCGTCCTCTGCTCCATTATCCCAGGTTAGCACCCTTTTCTTTTCTGAGAAGACTGAGGGCAAAGAAGTGTGATATTCTGCCTTTTCTCTGTCTTCTGTTAGCATTTTGCCATCTTCTCCACGGAGTGGCCTACCGTTTCCTTCTTCTTCCTTTTGCTGCGGACATATCCAAAAAAAGCCCTTTTATTGTTCTAACCTCTTAGCAGCCTGAGTTCGTTCTGTGCTTTAGCTTTTCTGACTTTACCCCTACACATGCCTGCTATTTCTTTGAATTCCTTTTTGTGATTTCCCCCTTTTTCATTTCTTATACATGTTCCGTTTCAAACTACTCGGTTGAAAGTTCCTTAGTCTCTATCCCTGGTTCTTGAGACACCTCCCGTTTTTCTTTCTCACTGGAATGTTTGAAATTGTGCCTTCAGTATCTCCCTTTGAGAAAGTCCCATCCGTCCTGAACTCTTTTCTTTACGTATTCTGACCATGGAATTGCCCTCAAGACTTCCTAAGTTTACTGGAAATCCGCTCTCCAAAGTCTCAGGATGCGTGTCTGACTATGCCTGGCTTCTCCTTTCCTGTATAACAAAACTCCAGGAAACATGGTCACTTCCACCTAAGGATTCCACCACTTGCACCCCATTAACCAAGTCATCCGTGTTGGTTAGGATCAGATCTAAAAAGCTGACCCCCTTGTTGCCTCTTCCACCTTTTGGACCATGAAATTGTCTTCCAGGCAAGTGAGGAATTTGCTAGGCCTTGAGGATTTTGCTGAGTTTGACTTCCAACAAACATCAGGATAGTTGAAGTCGCCCATCACTACTACTCTCTGTTCTGACTGTGTGGTCAATCTGTTCTAGAGAAGATATCATCCAATTCCTCAGTCCTGACTGGGGGTCTGTAGTCGCTCCCACCGTAACATCCTTGTGGTTGTCCTCCCCTTTGATTTTTACCCAGATGCCTCCACCTGGCTTCCATGATTGATGTCCTGGATCTCTTCACTGGTGTAAATTCTCTGACATATAAGTGCTATTCCTCCTCCTTCTTGTTTGGCCTATTTCTCTTTAAAAGGTTATACCCTCTATTTCCACAGTCCAATCATGAGACTCATCCCACCAGGTTTCAGTGAGCCTATTATAGTCATATTTGCTTTGTTTGTACTAGGAGTTCGAGTTCATCTTGCCTTATTTCCATGCTCTGTGCATTAGTGTAGAGACATCGCAGACCATAGTTTCCCTTTTACTTGCTGCCTTTGAAGTTTTTTTGCCTCCCACTGTTGGGTTCCTTGCACTTTTTTTCTTGTTTCCTCTATGTCAGTTTGATTTTTCGCCATCCCTTTCGCCTTCCTTAATTTTGTCTCCCTCCCCTTGGAACTCAGTTTAAAGCCCTCCTGATCAAGTTGCTTGAGACTGTTGGCAAAAACATTCTTCCAACTGGCGTGAGATGCACCCGTCTGCGAAGCCAGTTGTTCACCACCGCTCATTTTCCTCTCCCTTCCTGGACCTGCCCTTAACTGGCAGAAGAGACGAGATGACAACCTGTACATCCATTCCTTTCAGCTTCCTACCAAGCGCCTCGTAATCCCTTTTGATGTTCTGAGGGCTGTGTTCTTGCAGTATCATAGTTCCCATGGACCAAAAGGAAGGGGTATTTTTTCCAGTAGGCTTGACCAGTTTTGTCAGCCCTCTCTTCACATCACAGATCTTTGCACCTGAAGAAACACACCTCTCGAGACATCTGTCGGCCTACATCACTGCTTCTGTACCCCTCACGCAAGGAGTCCCCCACTACACCACACGCAGCCTCTGAGGTTTAGCAGGAACTGTTCCTTCTGGTGGGTACTCTCAGGCTCCCCTGCTCTGTCCCTGAGTTTGTTCATGCTGCTGCTCTTCCTCCTCCTTGTAAGGAGGAAAGAGCTTCGCAATCGATTCTCTAGCTGCAAGCTCCCAGACACATCCCTTCTTGGCTTATTCTCTTGTGACAGTCTCAGCTGTCTGCCCCTCTGTTTGGCAGGTGACCTCTTCCACCCTAGCATCTTCCTCTGCATGGTACGCACCAAGATGGTTGTTCTGATTGTGTCCAGGAATCCTCTTGTTCCGTAATTGCTGAAGGTAGCTATCTTGACTCCAGCGGCTCACTTTCTCCTCCAAGAGTGCTACCAACTTGCAACTTGTGTGCTGTGAAGTTCGACCTTCTGTGGGCAAAAGAGAAACATCCCACAAGAGTTGCAGGTGACTGCAGCAGCATCCTCGCTTGTCCATACTGAAAAGTCTTTAGTAATGACTATAACAGTCCATCTAACTGGGAATACTTCTTTAAAGGAATGTACTGGCTGCTATCGATACTTAAAGGCAAGGTGCTATTTTCAATATCTGATTCTAACCTGATGCCACTTGAGAGTAGAGTTGTTGAGTTAAAGAAAACTAAAACTAACAATTCGCGCGCCGTTAGGCGTGCGGCTCTGGAAGTTGGTATATAAAGCTAGTCTGCTAGCTCCGCCCCCTTGTGACTCACAGATGTGACTCACAGAAGCCTCCCCTTCAGCAATGAGCACACGGTCTCAAGAACACGGTCCTCAAAAATGGCTGCCAAGCAGCTCCTCTCCTTCTCCTCTCTCTGGCTGACTGCTCTGGAAGGCTCTGGAGTTGGTATATAAAGCTAGTCTGCTAGCTCCGCCCCTTGTGACTCACAGATGGGACTCACAGAAGCCCTCCCCTTCAGCAATGAGCAACGGTCTCAAGCACACGGTCTCAAAATGGCTGCCAAGCAGCTCCTCTCCTTCTCCTCTTGGCTGACTGCTCTGAAGGCTCTGGAAGTTGGTTATAAGCTAGTCTACTAGCTCCGCCCCTGTGACCCAGATGTGACCCCAGAGACTCCTCCCCTTCAGCAATGAGCACCCGGTCTCCACAAGCACACGGTCTCAAAATGGCTGCCAAGCAGCCTCCTCTCCTCTCCTCTCTCTGGCCGACTGCTCTGGAAGGCTCTGGAAGTTGGTATATAAAGCTAGTCTGCTAGCTCCGCCCCCTTGTGACTCACAGATGTGACTCACAGAAGCTCCCTCCCCTTCAGCAATGAGCACACGTCTCTCAAGCACTCACGGTCTAACAATGGCTGCCAAGCGCTCCTCTCCTTCTCCTCTCTCTGGCCGGACTGCTCTGAAAGGCTCTGAAGTTGATATATAAAGCTAGTCTGCTAGCTCCGCCCCCTTGTGACTCACATAAGCTCCCCTTCAGCAATGAGCACACGGTCTCAAGCACACGGTCTCAAAATGGCTGCCAAGCAGCTCCTCTCCTTCTCCTCTCTCTGGCCGACTGCCCCTCTCTCTGGCCGACTGCATCTACATAAGCCATATCTTGGAGTCCTAAATTCATTTATGTTTCACATACACCTTAATATATACCTTAAACACACCTTATGTTTCATATACAACCAGCATGGTATAATAGTTTGAGCTTTGGACTACAACTCTGGAGGTCAGAGGTTTGATTCCCCACTCGAACACAAAAACCCACTGGGTCACACTCTCTCAGCCACAAGCAGAGGCAAACCCCCTCCAAAGAAACTTGCCAAGAAAACCCTTGGGCTTGAGGTCACCATAAGGCAAAAATGATTTGGAGGCACACAACAACAACAAACACTTCATGCACCTATAAGGTGTATATGATGTTGTTTCATATACACCTTATTTACACACAATATAGGTTTCGTATAAACCTATGTGAAGTTAATTTTATACATCATATTTTTGATAAAGTATGAAACAAAGTTCATGTACACTGAACCATCAGAAAGCAAAAGTGTCACTATCTCAGTCGTCCATGTGGACAATTTTGGATTTTCAATATTTTGGATTTTGGAATTCTGGATGGAGGAGGCTCAGCCTGTATCAGGGGTCTCCTCTCCCTGGATGAGCCATCATGGATTCTAAGATCTTCCAGAGAGGGCTTTCTCTTGGTCCTACCACCGTAATAGACATGTTTGGTGAGGACAGGACAGTGCCTTCTCTGTGGCTGCTCCAAGGCTAAGAAACTCCCTTCCATTGAAGGTCTGGTTAAACCCCCTCCCTGTTCATTTTCCATCTATCTAAATGTTGTGTTGTGTCTGTTAGGTTATGATCTTGCAGGCAATGTTGAGAAAATATCAAGTGCTTAAAGTCATAATAACTATGGTGCTTGAAAGTAGCATTTGCCCTACCCAAAGACTGCTGAAGGATGTTTGCTAAAGCTCTTTCTCAAGAACCACAGTAAAACAAACAATAGCTGACATTCTGTGTGGAATGGAGGATTCAGTAGATTCATTCTACTGCAAGGCAACATAAACGTCTCCCAAGTACACTTTAACAGCCAGGAGTTGCATTGGATGAAGAAGGTTTGTTCAGCTGTTGCCTGGGGGCACAAAGAGGATGCCATTTCTAGCACACCATGGATCTTTTCACACTAGTGAACTGCTGCTGAGAAAGGGGGTTTAAGAAGGGAAACAAACCGCCCCCAAAGGGCAGACTGGCAGCGGCCGGTTTTTCTATGAAAGGACGCTGCAGCAGCCAAACTGCCCGGCGTCCCTCCACCCCACTTTTTCAGATGCCACGTGCATGTCACAAATGCGCCATTGGTGCACTTGTGACATAGGCGACATGCAGTGATGTCTATACGCTGCGCGTCTCTTCCGTCAAGACGGCGGCCCCTGTCTGGACAGGAGGCTGACATGATGTCGGCGGTGGCACGTTCTAGGTTTCCAGAGCGTGTGGTTGCCGTGCACTCCAGAACCCTAGCATTGGCCTGAGGATGGTGCTTCCTGCCTGACTGTCCTGAGCCTTAATTAGAAAAAAACCCAAAATGTGAGAAGTTTATCAGATGACGTTCCTGAAAACGTGAAATAACTCGAAGGCAAACGGGACAAAAATGGCAGCTTTTTACTTTTGGAACTTCCTGAAAGTAAAAAGCTGCCGTTTTTGTTCCTTTTGCCTTTGCTTTAACTTTGCGTTATTTCATGCTTTCAGGAACATTGTCTGATAAACTTTTTTCTAATTTAAATCTACTTTAAATCCTGTTTCTCAGTGTGATAAGGAACCATGAGAGGTTCACCTTAGGCTCACCTCAAGTCAGAAACTACTTGGAGGCACACAACAATAACAACAACCCCAGCTGTCTTATGTTTCAGTTAGCAAGCCTCACGAGAATATCCCAGTCGCTACTACTGGCAAAGGACGCTGGTAAGGGAGTGAGTTCACATGGGCAGGCAAAGGGCAGGAGATAGCACCACACAAAATGGTCAGTGAGGCTGTGTGGTGGTTTTTTGAGAACCCAGAGAAGTAGTTTCATGCACTCCTCATCCCCACCGTGATCCTGAAATCCGCTGGTTCTCCTTCTCTTTCTTGTACAATGACGTACTGCACATTCCCACTTTGGGAATCACTGCTTTAAAGGCAAAGCAGCAATGAGAGAGAGAGAGAGAGAGAGAGAGAGAGAGATATGACATTGTGTGATAAATATGGCAAAAAGCACTATGCTCCAGCTTTAATTTTGGTTTAAAAACCTATTGTGATAATGTTGCAAAATCCAAATGGAATCCACTGCCCCTTTGACATGGAAGCTACCAGCTGTTTCTGTAAAAATCTGAGCTAGATTTCAGCAAAGCACACCAAGTTTTGTTGTGTAATGCACATGCACAGGCTGAAAATTGTCACTACACTGCTACTTTGCAGTTTGGGGCTGTTTCTCCCTGTTTGCAGGGTGGTAATTGGTGCCTATTTATCTTTTTGGGTGATAGTGCCCTTCTAAAAATGTAAACTCATTTCCAGGGGAACAGTTTTCTTTGCAGTCCTTGTCTAGCAATTAACAAAGTCATGTTTTCAAAATGAAATTTCGTTGAATTATTCCTCCATTTTGTCAGGGTAGTGTTAATTTTTCTGCTGGGGCTATATACAGCCATCTTTAAAAAGAAACAACAGCGCTCTACTAATTTCTTTTACATTTTATCCAGTACCAGGAGGCTTCATTCTTACACTGGCCAAAAGTAATTGAATAATAATAATTAAAAACTGCCTACTCCGATTAGGACCGAGGTGGCTTACAGTAAAACAGTCCAATACATAATAAAATAACAATACACAATAATCCCAGATTCTACCCTCTTCCCCTTAAAATAATGATTAAATCATAAATACATTAAAAGATTCATACTAAAAATTACTCAAAACCACAAGGTTGTGAGTTCAAGACCAGCAAAAGGGCCCAAGCTCGACTCAGGCTTGCATCCTTCTGAGGAGGGAACTAAAATGAGTACCCAGACTGTTGGGGGCAAATTAGCTTACTTGCTAATTAGCTTACTTGCTGTTCACCGCTATGATCTTTGGAATAGCGGTATATAAATAAAACAAATTATTATTATTATTATTAAGTTGCTTTAATGCCGCTTTAATAACAGGTTAATGACAGGATCAGCGCTGGGATGTGAAAGCCTTTTGCGCCAGCTGTCATTCACACTGCCAAAGTCAAGATAAGAACGGGGAAACGATCCCATCCTTATCCTGTCCCCGTGTGATAATCTCCTAGGAATCTTTAGGTCCTCCAGTGCAACTCTATGATCAGTGTTCACTGGAAGTTTGCTATAGAATTGCATTGGAGGACCTAGAAATACCTAGAGTAGTGTTCTCTCTAGGAACTTCTAAGTCCTCTAGCATGACCTTTGGTGGACAATGACCACAGAGTGGTGCTGGAGGACCTAGAACTTCCTAGAGAGAACATATTAATCAACGCTGAATAATCAAATCCATAAATGTCAAAGCCGTAAATGTGGAGGAGGGCCGCTGTACACATAAAACACTGGAAGGGGGGAAATGCACGCAAAAGAGTCACAGACTTGCTGAATCGGGAAGTGCGTACTTATCCCATGCACTGGGGAAACTATAATTGATGTAAAATTCCCATATAAAGCACAATTTATTTATGAGACAGTGAACAATCGCTACCAGTAAATAACATATGTCTTCTTGCAGCCCAAGGCTTACAATCGGAGTAAATCCCTGGCTTTATTAATACTATTCATCACTTTTGAAATCTTTCTTGTTTCCCTAATTGGATGTCGCTCATTAACCTGGTGAAATGACATCCCGAGTGACAGTGCCAGGGAGCCAAGGGGACCGGCTGTGAACTTGCCCCTTGATTTCTCAAGCCATGACCTCATGCAGAATAAACTGTGATTAATTGTTTTTCATTAAGGCAGGTACTGGTCACACTAGCCAGAATTGAAGGTGGTTCAGCTACAGGGCCCAGGCCAGTCCTATTCATCATTGCAACAACAGACACCGTTTCTGAAAATGTCTGCTCACATTTTATTGGTGTCCTGAGTGCAGGGTTTTTGAGGGAGATGCCCAGGGACTGACTATGGTGGATACTGCTAGGCAGATAGGTTTGTGCCATGGCTAAACATTAACAGCTGTCTGGATGGCAATGTCGAACCCCCTTGGGAAAAACTTGCCAAGAAAACCCCATGACAAGTTTGCCTTAAGGTTGCCATAACTTGGAAATGACTTGGAGACACGCAACAACAAGAAAGAGAGGTAAAAAATAGCTTGTTCTATAGCTTCAGCTAGCTAGTGTTGCTTTTGCCTGGCAGTTCCAGGACATACCCTCCAACTGTTCAAATATGCCATAGAAAGTCACAATTAACCCTCTAGGACACTTTCCCAGCTGCGTTTAAAACGTCCCAGTCTCTCCTCCTCCCAGCTTCCCTTCAGCTTACTACAGTCACTGCAAACTGAGTTAAAAATGCAGAAGTAGTTTGTATTTGAGACTTTATCACACAAGGCTTGGAAAGTGGAATTAGAGCAGGGTAGTAGCATCTGTGGCCATACTGTATCACACAGTGCTGTGTCTGTCCAGTAGCTGGTCTGTAGTCATTTGCTGCTGGAGTGCTGCTTCTCACGGCTAGGCAGAACCCATCAATGCCTCCCAACTGTGCTGCTTTTCCACAATCGATGCACATGATACATTACTTCTGAAGCAGTTCCCAGCCACCTCTGTATCCTTGTATACCCACCAACATTTCACAGATAAAAATCAGAACATGCGTGGCCATAACATGTGTGCAACATCAGAATGTGGTCAGGATGGCAAACTTTATTTCAACAGGCTCATAAGGCGCACAATGTAGGAAAGGCAAGCATACTGGTTTGGGACTGTCATTATCACACAGTTCTTCCAATCTTCTGTCCTGGCCTCTGCCTTTCTCGCCCTGGCCTCCATAGCCTCTCCTCCCTTCCCAGCAGGCTTTTTGGTCTGGACTGATTTTTATTTATGTTAATTTTTTAGCATAGATGTTAACTATAGCAAAAAAAAAAAATGGAAACTTGAAGAAGTACCCAAAATAGAAGAATGGAAACTGAAAGCCATGGACATGGGAGAGTTGGACATACAGTACTGACATTTTTGATTAATAACAGATCTACAAAGTAGAAGAAGAATGGCTTCCTCTTGAGAACTTTCATTAGATGTAATGCAAATTCAATTTGGATACAAATAATGTCAAACTGAAATGCCTCGGAATATATATATATATATATATAATTGGTTATATAAGACATATATCCAAGAAATATTTATAGAAAAGAAATTTATTGGTAACTAAGATTGTATAATTATATAGATGGCTTTATAGAAAGAAATCACACAAGATAACACTATTCAGGATAACAAAATGTAATTGTATTAAATTTTCTCTTGGGAAGTAATTAATGTAAGCAATAAGCATACAGTATTATACACCAGTGGATGAATAACAGTAGAAAGGGCTACAGACCAGCTACTGGAGAGACACAGCATCGTGTGATAAGGTATGGCCACAGGTGCTACTATCCTGCTTTAATTTCACTTTTCAAACCTCGTGTGACAAAATCCTAAAGCTTTGGATGGAGGGCAGAAGGCTATGACCTTAAGAGTTTAAAATTAACTCCCCTTTTCTTCCCTAGCTAGTGTCAAGTCTTTGCAAGAGTTTGCAAAGAACGCATTCCCTTTGGAGAAGGGAGCACTGGGGACCTATTAACATGCAGCACGTGGAAAACAATGCGTAGAAACGAAAACACGGAAATCACGCATTCATCTCCCTAACACAGAAGGCAAGGGTGCCTCAAGGTGCTTCTTCTGCATTAAGTATTTAGTGTGGCGTTTCCATGCTTCATTCACTCATTTTTCACCAGACGGTGCCCACAGCACCATCACTGTTAATGAATCATGTTCCCATCTTTGCTCAGTAACATCAAACAATTAGTAAATCTTTTAAAAATATAAATTTTATTTGAACAACTTTTTAATAGACATGTAATCAGACAAAAATAATGTACAAACAACATTATATAAACTTTCAAACATTCACCTATATTATAGTTTTCATACAATACCATATATTTTAACCAATAATAATAAACACACTTCCTAATCTCTGTTCTCCAGCTATCACTTTATTCTTTATCAGACTTACTTCTATCACTTTTTATATATCAATTTTAATTCCTACACAATCTTATCTTCTTGAGACATTTTCTTCATTTCTCATCTAAGCTTCTTCAGTCATAATATCCGTGTCCTAATGTTTTTTCCCCAAGATTAATTTCAGAAACTCAACAATTTCCAACCACGCTTTCTTAAACCTATCCTTTGGTTTATTTCTGGTCATATTGTTTATCAATCTCAGTATAATCCAATATCTTCATATCCATTCTACTGTATTGGTAAAATTAGTAAATCTAATTAGGGTTGACAACGGATACCAAAATCCAAGGGTGTTCAAGTTCCATTAAATACAGTGGCATAGTAATAGTAATATGGTGCCCCTTATGTAAAATGGCAAATCAAGGTTTGCTTTTTGGATTTTATATTTTTAAAAAATATTTTCAAGCTATGGATGGTTGAATCTGTGGAAAGAGAATCCATGGATATAGAGGGCCAATTGTATTAACTGTTTGTAAAGTGCCCCAAAACTACACAACTAGAAGCCCCCCTGACTAACTGGATGTTTGCCTGCATCCTTTCCTCTCCACCAGTGATGATACCACAAAACTGAAGGTAACTCATGAAAACTGGGAACTCAGGGCAGTGCCCTGAGATCTGGCAATCCTACATCTAATTCAAGAACAGAAAAACACAAGAATCATAAAGTTGGAAGAGACCCCAAGTGACATCCAGTCCAACCCCATTCTGCCATGCAGGAATACACAATCAAAGCACCCCCGATAGATGGCCATCCAGCCTTTGTTTAAAGACCTCCAAAGATGGAGACTCCATAATCCAAGGGAACGTCTTCCACTGTCGAACAGCCCTTACTCTCAGGAAGTTCCTCCTAATGTTGAGTTGGAATCTCTTTTCCTGCAGCTTGCATCCATTGCTCTGGGTCCTGTTCTCTGGAGCAGCAGAAAACAAGCTTGCTCCCTCCTCAATATGACATCCCTTCAAATATTTAAACAGGGTTATCATATCACCTCTTAACCTTCTCTTCTCCAGGCTAAACATATGATGATTCTATGAAGTAAGCTGGGGACAAAGGGAGAAGTGAGAGGAAAAACCAGGACATTTTAAAATCAGCTAAAATGGTGGAATAACAGAGGATTAATTGGAAGATATGGCGTACCCCTCTCCACAATTTTCACTTATTTTATGACTCCCTTCTCCCGTGTGCATTTATTACAGCTTCCTCAGAAGTGAATCAGGCATGAGTAATGCTACCTTTATGAATATGGCTCCCTTTCAACTCCTTGAAATAAATACAGTTATCATCATATACCCCAGATAGTTCCTTATGCACCTGAACCTCTCATCTCTGTCCCTCAGGTGAAGAAAGGTTAGTTTGCCTTCATCTCTCTGTGCAATTAGCAAGACAGAGAAAATGGTTCGGGTTAGTTTTTCCATCCCTGATTCTTATCCCTCCGTGTCTGGTTTGCTCTTTCGATGATCAACCGCTCAACCTCTTGGATGATTCAGTCCCTTGTCTCTTGTAATCACTGAGATGTCATTCTGCTTTCATTTGCAGGTATTGCAATGGCTGGGAGTCATCTGGAGAAATGGGTGCACAGCAAAACAACAGAGAGCATCTGACCAGAAATGCGTGTGTAGGCTCTGCTTCTGGACACTGATTTATGCCTGAAATGGGAAACACATTCTTTACTGGGCTGGCAAAGTACCTTCAGTTAAATACACCCAAAGCAACATACAGCCAGGCAGATGTTGAAAAGCAGGTAACAAATCCTTGCTTCTGTTGGGCAGATGGATACACCTTCACCTTCAAGTGTGGTTCCTCCAAATGGGTGACGTCCCTTTGGTGCCACCTTCACCAAAGGTGACCCTGTCTCTGCAAAAGTCCTGCTTTTCTGACCTCCTACAGAAGCAATTGGGCATCTTTGTCCCTTGTGCAACCATTGCATTCAGATCAAGGTTGCGGAAGTTGAATTGCACATGCATTGCCATCACACATATATGGTTGTCCATGTGCTTTACACTGGAAACACATTGTATGATGGATGTACATTATATATGAATGCATATGTACATTGCGTTGTGCATGCAGTCACATTTCTGTTAGTTCAGTTGCAATAGGCTGCCATTCAACACAAGGGTTGTGTAGCAAAATTCATAGAATCATTCATAGAATCATCCCAAGGACCATCCAGTCCAACCCCTGCCATGCAGGAACCCTCTGTCAAAGCAACCTTGACAAATGGCCATCCAGCCTCTGTTTAAAGACCTCCAAGGAGGGAGATTCCATTACACTCTGAGGAAGGAGTGTGTTCCACTGTCAAGTAGCCCTTACTATCAGGAAGTTCCTCCTAATGTTGAGGAGGAATCTCTTTTCCTGCAGTTTGCATCCATTGCTCCGGGTCCTGTTCTCTGGAGCAGCAGAAAACAAGCTTGCTCCCTCCTCAATATGACATCCCTTCAAATATTTAAACAGGGCTATCATATCACCTCTTAGCCTTCTCTTCTCCAGGCTAAACATCCCCAGCTTCCTAAGTCGTTCCTCATAGGTCATGGTTTCCAGAACCTTCACCATTTTAGTTGCCATCCTTTGGACACATGGCTCCAGTTTCTCAACATCTTTTTTGAATTGTGGTGCCCAGAACTGGACACAATATTCCAGGTGGGGCCTGACCAAAGCAAAATACCATGGCATTATTACTTCCCTTGATCTAGACACTATACTTCTATTGATGCAGCCCAAAACTGCATTGGCCTTTTTAGCTGCTGCATTGCACTGTTGACTCATGTTCAACTTGTGGTCTTCTTGGACTCCCAGATCCCTTTCACACATACAATTTTCGTTTAGCCAGGTGTCCCCCATCCTATATCTGTGCATTTAATTTTTCCACCCTAAGTGCAGTACCTTACATTCAAGTGTAACTCTGCATACTGAGATTTACATACCGTCCAACATTTCAGCGATGAACAGGACATATGTGGCCAAACAGCACCAAGAGTATGGCCAAGAAGGCAAAAGTTATTAATAAGGAAGAAGAGACAAGCTAGGAGAGGCAGCAGCAGTGTGTTTTTGCCTGAACCTCCTGGGAAGGGCAAGATCCTGCCCGTTCCACTGATCTTCTCATCCTTGCTGAGTTGTGTGCAGACTTCTTTTGCACTTTCAATTCAGTTTGCAGCAACAGAAGTAAGATGAAGACAAAGGGGGGAAATGGGAGAAGGAGAGAGAAACTGGGACCATTTAAAAGCAGCTAAAAAAGTAGGAAGTTAGAGGATGAATCAGGAGTGTCCCTGCCAAATCGGAACATTTGGAAGGTTATGCTACACAAATGTGACGTAGGATCGATATATACTTTTGCCTCATATCACATAATGCATCCAATTGCATGACACCAGTTTCTCCAATTAGCCTTTCGGTTCCTTGACTAACTTTGCGAAGTGTGTTCTCTGTTTGCCTACAGTCAGTTGGAGCGATGATTAATCCATCAGATTTGCTTGCTCCCTGACCCTTTCTGGATAAAAATCCTCTGTGCCGTCTTCATTTTAATTGATACCCCTGGGGTTTATGAGGGCGCAGGGTTTAGCATTTTAATGTTGCATGAAAACTCTACCCCCCCCCTTTTCCATAGACAGGGACTCAGACAAGAGAAGCCACTCTATTTTCTCTGCGATTCCTCAGGGCTCTGCTTTATGCTAATAATTTCTTTACCCCCCACCCACATATTCACACACAATAGAAGCCCTATCTCCCAAAAGACATTACATTTTCAAAGCTAGCAGCTGCTTGTGGCAAATCCCACGCCTGCCTTTGTAACCCTTGGATTCCCAGTGAGCTCATGATATATATGGCAGGTTCATTTGCTGAAACCCAGAAAGGTGTTTGCCATCAAATGTTTTAACAATCCCATACCTTTCCAACATTTCACAAATGAAAACTGGGACTTGGCCAAGAAACATCAGAGTGCGGTCAAGATGGCAAAAACCCCATTTTCCACTGTTGTGTTAATCAGTTGCAAACTACTCTTGGCTTTTGAATTCATTTTGCAGCAATTGAAGTAAAATGAGGAAGGAGAGGGAAAGTGGGAGGAGGAGAGAGAAACTGGGGTCACATTCCCACTTACAAATAAATCGCTTTGCAATCCAAATTGATGGATTGGTTCAACAGCGGAGAATGGTTCACACCACATTTGCCCTGATCTCATTTTCTTGCTGCAAAATAAAATAAAATAACCCGCTTGTGGCTCATATTGACAAATGAATGGATTCAAAATGGACCTGCTCCAGGTGGCTGAAGGGCAAATTTAAATCGATTCCTATCCACATCTGGTTCACACTTGCGCAGAATTGATTTATCCAAAAAGACACGGAAAACGTCAGCATCCAAAAGCTTGAGCAATTCAGTTCAAGTGTGAACCATTGTCATTTAAACCGGTTCAAACCGATTTGCAATCCAGTTTAAAAGGTAGTGGGAATGAGGCCTGGGACGTTTTACTAAGTTGAAAAACTGAGATGACAAAGGATTAACGGGACTGTCCCTGCAAAAGCAGCAAAATTGGAAGAAATGCATTGCCTCTGTTTGCTTGCAGAGAGATAGCATTTGAGAAAGAGGTTAGAACAGTTCCTAATTTGGACAACAGCACCCAGAATCCCCATAGCCTGTGAACCGTTGCCCCAAAAAGAAACTTTCCCAAGCTCCGTTTTGCCATCCCAGCAGCTTGGGGTGAGGCTCTGAGGAGCAGAAGGTGAGCTGTGTTTTGGGGGTTATCCTTGGATGCAGCCACACTGCAGAATTAAAACAGTTTGACACCACCTTAATTGCCATGACTTTGTTGTTGCTGTTGTTGTGCCTTCAAGCCATTTTCTGATTTATGGCAACCCTAAGATGAACCTGTCATGGGTTTTTGCTTGCTGAGTTTCTTCAGAGGAGGTTTGCCATGAGCATCCTCTGAGGCTGAGAGAGCGTGACTTGACCAAGGTGACCCAATATGACCAGCCTGGTCTCCAGAGTCCCAGTCCACCGCTCAAACCACTACACCACTCTGGCCATGGCTCCATCCTGCGCAATTTGTAGTTTGGTGAGGCAACAGACCTCTCTGAACATACCAGGCGAAGTATTTCACCAAACTACAAATCCCAGGATTCCACAGGAAGGAGTCACATCAGTTCTTTCTAGGAGTCTCCAGGTCCTTCCGTGTGGTTTTTGTGTGTGTTAAAGTTGACCATAGAGTTGTGCTGGAGGACCTACAAATTCCTAGAGAGACCGTATTAATAAAATCCATGAATAATCAAATTAATGATTTTTAATTGTATTTTATTATTGTCATGTTGGGATTTATTATGTGGATTCGTTTTAAGGAGGGAGTGGATAGTGGGAATTATTTTATTGCATTCTATAGTTTTTATTGTTGTAAGCCGCCTCAATCTTATTGGAGAGGCAGGATAGAAATACATTTTGTTTATTATTAATATTATTATTATTATTATTATTATTATTGGGGTGCCAGACTGCTTTAATTCTGCAGTGTGGCTGCACCCTATGACTCTTTGGCTGTGCTTTTTTGCATGAGGCTTGCATCCGGTCTTTTCTTTGGTTATGGCCATGTGCTTTCTCTAATCACATGATCTGAGGGGCGGGGCATCTTATGAAGGGGTGGGGCTTGTATGGGGGTGGAGCTAGAAGCCACTATGTATAACTTCTGTCTCAGTCTTTGGAGCTCAGTCTCTGATGTCCAGCAGCAGCACATGCCTTGTGGTTCATGCACCAGGAAGAATTACACTGATCCCTCCACACTTGCAAGGGTTATGGGCACAGGTCCCCCGTGAATGTGGAAAAACGCAAACAATTTGATTTTCTACATGCTAACAACTTGTGCAAGGATAATATATGCTAAGATGTGGCAAAAAGAGGAAACACCAATAATAGCGCAATGGCTAGTTAAACTACATGAAACAAGAATATCAATGGGCTGAAGGTAAAGACTCACGAATATAAAATACAAGCCTTTGCCGATGAGTTGGCAATTATTTTAGAGGAACCTGAAAAGCAAATAAAACACTTATTCCAAACTATTGAAGAATTTGGTAAAATATCAGGCTTTAAAATCAAATCCGCCTCGCACACTCAGAACTTCCGGGACTAAACTGTTGGAGGTCCCTAGGTCCAATCATGTGCGGACCTCACAGAGGGCTTTTACTATTGCTGCCCCTCCCCTTTGGAATAAGCTCCCTGCAGAGCTTCGCTCCGCCGCCTCATTAGCTGCTTTTAAAAAACAATTGAAAACATACTTATTCCGGCTGGCCTTCCCACCTTAATTTGTTTATTTATTTTCCTGCCCTCTTTCCCCTCTTTTCTTTTTTGACCCTGGATTGATGTTTAATTTTTCATTTTTTTCTGCCCCTGCCATGTGTATTTTTCTATTTTATCGTTTTCCTGTTCCTGTCTTGTTGTAATGTTTTTAACTGATTATTGGATTTTAACTTTGTATTGTAATGTTTTTTAAAATTTTGTAAGCCGCCCTGATCATATCCATGGAAGGGCGGGATAGAAATAAAATTTATTATTATTATTATAAAAGAAGACAATGTTATTAAGTAAGAACATGAACAAAGAACTGAAAGAGGTAACAAATTGTCAGGTGAAAAACAAAATAAAATATCTAGGTGTTTGGCTGACTAAAAGAAATATGGAATTATTTGACAACAATTACAAGGAAAAATGGAAAGAGATAAAAAAACAAATTGGAAAGATGGAATGAACTGAAACTCTCTGATGGGAAGAATAGAGCCCTTGCAATCTGTCGTCTGAAGCGGTGGGCCAGGTATAAATGCTTGCGGTGGTGTTGGTGAACCATGGCAGGGACAGGTTTTAACAAAGCATCTTCTGCAGGAGGACATGGTTTTCTCTGCCCTCTTGCCCGCAATCTTGCACCCCCCGTCTTTGGGCACAGCCCATTTCTCTCTCCTCGCCAGTCAATTTCACAGCCCAGTTCTTTAGCCATCTTGAGCCACCAACGGAGGAGGGGGCAATGGGGAGCAGAGGAGAGGACTCGCTGGGCTGTGAATAGAAAACAGGCTTATCCTAATTGAAAGCTGACAAACAGACCGAGAAAACATGCTCCCCTCTACCCTTAATATCAATGCTGACTCCCGCGTCCTTTTTAAAATAAATCCGAGCTGTATAAAAGCGGAACACGGTTCTCCCTGAAAGTACTTGGCTGGCCCTTCAGCACTCGGAAGGCAATGAGGAGTTCATCTTAATTATGGTGGAATGATTGGAGGGAGAGGGAATTAATCTCACAGATGAGTTGCGAATGGACTCTGTAACTACTTGGGAAGGCAATTCCAGGATCAGAGGAGAAAGCCAGAAATATGGAGGCGGTGCATCAGTGAAGAAGGAAGATGCAACAGGATCTGGTGGCTTTCACACGGAGGTGTAACTATGGGGTGGGTGGGAATGAGGGCATTGCCCGTGACAGAATTCAACCCCTCCAAATTAAATTTCCCTCCCTTCCCCAAATTTGTAGCATTGCCGTATCTTTAAATTTCAGTGGAGCATTGAGAAATGCAAGTTTAGGCCTCTAGAAAAATGAAAATGATCAAGCCAAGTGATCCTGGCAATGCAAAACAAAGGCTTTTTGAGAAATTCAGCATTCTCTACCTACCATCTGAACTAAGACCAGAAACAGCAAAATGCAGGCCTAGGACTAACATCTGCATTTGTTTCTCCTGTTTGTTTTAACACCTTGCCCGGTCAAGAAGCCAGTGTGACTTTGAAAGCGTGCAACATGCAACTGTGCATTTTGGTGTTGGCCCAATAAAGGTATAATTGTTTGGATGTCATTGGATTTGCTCTATGGCCAGCACGGCTACCCCTGGATGTTTTCTTTTACAGAGAGGAAGGAGCAGGTTGGTTCTCCATTGCCCCAGATGATAATGGTTTGAAGTTGCAGAAGAGCAGATTTCCATTAAAGATTAACAGGGACTTCTTGACAGTAAGAGCCATTTAGCAATTGAGCCAATTGCCTGTAGAGGTGGTGAGGTCTCCTTCTCTGGACTTCTTTGCAAAGAGGTTGGGCAGGTCCCTTCTGGGGATGCTTTAGCTGAAGATCCTGCATGGAGCAGAGGGTTAAACCCAATGGCCCCTGAGGCCCCTTCCAGTTCGGTTATTGCGTGATTCTTTGGTAGTCTCAACCGCCTAATTATTAAAGCAAGGATCTATTCTGACAAAACCATTAAGAACAGTCACAAAAGTGCCACTGAGCAATAAGGGAAGAAAAGCAGCAGGAATGATTTTTGTCAGGGGTCCAATAAAGATAATGAAAGATATTAACACAGCCAATCTCTGCCTCTATAGAGCTGCCTGGAGAGGCATGGTTAATATCAACACAGGCACAAAAAATCACAAGAGTGTGTGAATGTGTACCCTGATATCTGAAATTTCAATAGAGTAGTTTGCATGTCAGTGGGCACAGTGAGTCTGCTCTAGGTTTTTGTTGGAACTTTAATGGAACTTCCCAGGTGCTGGACTTTAAAGGTTCAGCACTTTGGGTATCGCCTTCAAAATTCAGATGAAACCTTGGAGTGGATTCACGGTCCCAGTGACATGGGATCTGCCACTGTGAGACTGAAGGCCAGCTCTAACATTAGGCCAAGTGCCTTGATTCCTTTCCCAGCAGATACTTGGGGGCTGTAGCACTTCACCAATTGCAGGTTGTAGCAATGGCAGGCTAGAAATAAGAAGGAGTCTAGAACTAGGAAGAACTAGACAATATCCTAAAGTGTAAAGACATGAACTGCGCACTAACATTAGAATTGTCCAGTCCATTGTATTCACCATCATCATGAATGGATGTGAGAGCTGGACAATGAAGAAAGCGGATAGGAAGAAAATCAATTCATCTGAGATATGGTGATAGAAGAGAATGCTGGGGATCCCATGGACAGCAAAAAAGACAAACAAACAGGCTCTTGAACAGATCATAGAATCATAGAGTTGGAAGAGACCCCAAGGGCCATCAATTCCAACCCCTGCCATGCGGGAACTCCCAATCAAAGCATCCCTGACAGATGGCCACCCAGCCTTGCTCTGAAGACCTCCAAAGAAGGATATTCCAGCACTATCTGTAGGAGTGTATTCCACTGTCGAACAGCTCTATCAGGAAGTGCTTCCTAATGTTAAGGTGGAATCTCTTTTCCTGCAACTTGCATTCATTGTACCCTGTTCTAGTCTCTAGAACAGCAGAAAACAGGCTTGCTCCATCTTCAATATGACAACCCTTCAAAGTTCAAGCCTGATCTCTCCCTGGAAGCCTAGATGATCAAATAGAGGCTGTCTTACTTTGGCCACATCGTGAGAAGGCATGAATCATTGGAAAAGATGATAATGCTGGGAAAGGCAGAGGGTAGAAGGTAGAGAAGAAGACCGCAGACCAGATGATTAGACTCCATCATGGGCCTGGGCCTGCAGGACCTAAAAGTTGAGGACAGGAGGTCTTGGAGATGTCTCATCCACCGGGTTGCCATGAACTGAAGCCAACTCAAGGGCAGTTGACAACAACAATAAAGTACTTCCTGGCCATTCCTCATAAACTCTTCAGCTATTCTCTTCTGTTGGAAAATCAGAATAATCTGGAGGAGGCTGATGTCTTATATGTTGTCCTGGGATTTGTAGTTCCACAAGGGACTTAGAATTGTCTAGTGCAGTAATTCAGGGGAGAGCAGTAGAGCTGTCTGGAAGAGAATTCTAAGCCCTTCAGTGCATGAGAAATTGCAGGACTCTGTAGCCTGAAGCAGCAACAACAAAAATGATATCCAACCACAGTTCACAGAGTAAAGTAGATTCACTCTTCCTTTGTGTGTGAAACATATGTGCCTTACCCTTTTTGTTTCCCTCCAATGTTCAGGGATGTTGACATGACTCTGCTGAGATAAGATAGGACAAGTGTTGCCAAGTTTTCAAAATAGCAATAAGGGACGGCCCAAATTCAAGGCATGCATGACATACCTCTTGACACTCAAGACGTTTGTTATTGTTAAATGCACCCAAGTCGACCCTGACTCATGGCGACCCTGTGATAAGACATCTCCATAAACCCCTGTCCTCCACTGCTTTGCTTAAATCCTGTAATTTTAGATCCACTGAGTCTATCCATCAGATGTGCGGTCTTCCTCTCTTTCTGCTACCTTCCACCTTTCCAGGAATTATTGTTTTTTCTAGTGAATCATGCCTTCTGGCCTTCAATCCCAAAATACGACAGCCTCAGTTTGATCACCTTGTCTTCCAGGGAAATTTCTGGCTTTATTTGCTTAAGGACGAATTTGTTTGTCTTTTTATTTGTCCATGGTATCCTCAGCACTAGATGTCAGATGAGTTGATTTTCTTTTTATCCACTTTCTTGACTGTCCAGCTCTTGCATCTGTACCTGGGGATGGGAAATACAATGGACTGGAAGATTCCAACTTTCATACTCAGTTGTATATCTTTGCTCTTTCTAGTACTTTCATCACTGCCTTTCCCACTCCTAGTCATCGTCTTCTCATTCACAAGTTTGTGTTTTATCTGGATATATTGATTTCAGCCATTATTTTGCTGTAAAACTAACAAATTGTCCTCATTACATGCTGTTTTGAATAAACCTGATTCTTTGATAAAAATTACTCACTTGGGTAGATGAAGGGAATGCCGGTGGATAGAGTATATCTGATTTCAGTAAGGCTTTGAACAAAGTTACCCAGGATGTTTCTTGAAAACAAGCTAGTGAAATGTGGGCTAGACAAAGGAACTGTTACATGGATCTGTAATTGGTTGACCGGCCGAACCCAAAGGGTGCTCAGCAATGGCTCCTTTTCATCCTGGAGGGAAGAGACCAGTGGGGTCCCACAGGGCTCTGTCCTGGGCCCAGTGCTATTCAACATCTTTATCAATGACCTGGATGACAGAATTGGGGGGATACTTATCAAATTTGCAGATGACACCAAATTAGGAGGAATAGCTAATACTGCAGAGGACAGGATCAAAATTCAAGATGACCTGAATAGACTTGAAAGCTGGGCCAAAGCTAACAAGATGAAATTCAACACGGAGAAATGTAAGGTGCTGCACTTAGGGCGGAAAAATGAAATGCACAGATATAGGATGGGGGACACCTGGCTGAATGAGAGACTTATTCGTGTGAAAGGGATCTGGGAGTCCAAGTAGACCACAAGTTGAACATGAGTCAACAGTGCGATGAGGCAGCTAAAAAGGCCAATGCAATTTTAGGCTGCATTATCAAGGGAAGTAATAGTGCCACTGTATTCTGCTCTGGTCAGGCCCCACCTGGAATATTGTGTCCAGTTCTGGGCACCACAATTCATGTGTCCAAAGGAGGGCAACTAAAATGGTGAAACCATGCCCTATGAGGAACGACTTAGGGATCTGGGGATGTTTAGCCTGGAGAAGAGAAAGTTAAGAGGTGATATGATGTTTAAATACTTGAAGGGGTGTCATACTGAGGAGGGAGCGAGCTTGTTTTTTGCTGCTCCAGAGACTAGGACCCAGAACAATGGATGCAAGCTCCAGGAAAAGAGATTCTACCTCAACATTAGGAAGATCTTCCTGACAGTAAGGGCTGTTTGACAGTGGAATGCACTCCTTCCTCGGAGTGTAGTGGAGTCTCCTTCTTTGGAGGTCTTTAAACAGAGGCTGGATGGCCATCTGTCAATGGGGATGCTTTGCTGGAGAGTTCCTGCATGGCAGAATGGGGTTGGACTGGATGGCCCTTGGGGTATCTTCCAATTTTTATGATTCTATCTTTCTGCCCACACCCAAATATACAGGACTTTGGGGCATCTTGTTCAGTTTATATGAACAAAAAAGCTTCCCAACCCTCCAATAACGGACATCCCTAGTAAAAAAGACACCTGCCAGTTATTGGTTGAGGTTTCTGCCTCTCAAATAAGAGACATCTCTTATAGGACACCTGGCAACCCCACCTAGGATACATGTGCAGCAGTCTTATTTATCAGGTTTGCATGGAATGGAACCACAGAAGTTAAAGTGGAATTATAGCGCTATAACTATATAGTGTCTGCACATTTAGTGCTGGGCTGTTGCATTAAAAAAACTCAGGCTGGCCAGGTGGAAGAAAGAGTGTGAATGTGCTCATTCCTACAATGATTTAAAGCCAATTGTTGATCGTTTCATATGACCGTCGTTCCCATTTGAAAATGGGAACGATGCTACTTTGATCGATTTCTTTGATTGCAAACGCAAAACCCCCAGTGTTTCTAGACACTAGTTACTCAGAGGTTCTTTTGGAAAGAATCAATTCTGGAGTGTGTTCAAGAAATGGAAACTACGGATCTGAATCACATCATTCTGGAGGGGAGGGACTAATGGCAGAGGGATGTTTACCATCCCTTGCAGTTTTTGGTAGAACTACCATTCCCCCCTCTTTCAGTGTTGCCTTTGTGCTTCTAGTGTGACCTATGTGCGCATGATTTTTAAAACATATATAAAATTGATAGAAGATTCGATTGATTGATTTTGCAGCTACTTGCAATCAGTGAGGCAAGTAGTTGCAAAACCAATGAATTGAATATTAGTACGCTGATGACACCCAAATAGTCTTCTCTGTGTCTCCAACTGATGCAGTGACCAGGGATGGCATCTCTCCTCTAGATGCCTGTCTGGAGTCGGTAATGGGCTGCATGAGGGAAAACAGACTCAGCTTGAATCCAGAGAAAACGGAAGTGCTCGTGATAGGTTCCCCCGGTCCGGGATTGGAGGTTTGTCCACCTGTCCTGAACGGGGTCATGCTCCCCTTGAAGGACTCTGTTCGCAGTCTGGGGGTGCTCCTGGACTCGTCGCTCCACCTCACATCTCCGGTGGATGTGACGGTCAAGAGCACCTGTTATCAGCTTCGGCTGATACGTCAGCTGCGACCCTTCCTGGGCCGGAGGGACCTTGAAATGGTGGTACATGCTCTGGTAACCTCTCGTTTGGATTTCTGTAATGTGCTCTACATGGGGCAACCCTTGTACCATTCCCGGAAGCTACAGTTGGTTCAAAATATGGCAGCTAGGGTGGTCACTGGATCTTCCAGGCCCACCCATATAACACCAGTATTAAAAGATCTCCATTGGCTGCCCATTCGCTTCTGAGTGCAATACAAGGTGTTGGTTATTACCTATAAAGCCCTAAATGGCTTGGGCCCAGGGTACTTGGAGAACTCACTCCTTGCAGGAGCCCATACCCTTCACACAGATGGATGGGTCTTTGATGGGTGGGCAAGCAGCGGAGAGGAAAACCACCCCTGTGTGGCTTGGGGTGGCAGACCATTGGGAACAACTCCAGCTGGTGGTGGGGCCCACCTACAACTACCATTTGATGCTGGGAATTGACTGGTTGCATCACCACAACCCCACTTTAAGATGGAGGGATAGACAATTGATTTTTGATGATCCAGTTTGCAGAGAACATTGCCTTGACCAGGCTGTGGTGCTTCCTCCTCTCCTCCCGCCGGTGCCACGTCCGGGGCTGACTCCGAGGGAAGCGGCTGCCCATTTAGAGACTATGCAAGGCCATGGGACATTAAACTGTGTTGGGGAGGGAGTGGTTTCCTTCCCTCAATGCTATCAAGATTTGCAGGGGTTTTTTGAAGCTAAGGAGTGTGATGTGTTGCCTCCGCATGGAGAGACGGACTGTGCCATTGAAATAGAGCCGGGGGCACCACTGCCTAAACCTAAGTTATACTCAATGACCCCAAGGGAACTTACCACCCTAAAGGAGTTTATCGAAAAAAACTTGGCCCGGGGATTTATTAGACCATCGACTTCGACTTTTGCCGCTCCCGTCTTCTTCAGGGAAAAGAAGGATGGCTCCTTGCAGTTGGTCACAGACTATCGCAACCTGAATGGGATTTGTAGTACTAACAAATACCCCCTGCCTTGAATGAAGGACATGTTGGGACGATTAGTCAAAGGCAAGATTTTTACCAAGCTGGACTTGAGGGATGCTTACTACCGAGTTCGCATCAAAGAGGGGGATGAATACAAGACTGCATTTAACTGCCCTTTGGGGGCATTTGAGTACCTGGTTCTCCCTTTTGGCCTTGCGGGGGCGCCTGGGATTTTCATGAGGCATATTAACGAGGTACTACATGACCTATTATTCGAAGGGGTTCTGGTGTACCTGGATGATGTGCTTATTTACTCCAAAGACTTGGATAGCCACGTTAAGTTGGTCCGAGAGGTACTCAAAAGACTGCTGGATAACCAGTTATATGTAAAACTGTCCAAATGCCATTTCCACACAGAAAGATTGGACTTTTTGGGGTATAGAGTTTCCAACCAGGGCATAGAAATGGATCCTGCTAAGGTGCAAACTGTACTAGACTGGGCGCCCCCTAGGAACCGCAAAGATGTTCAGAGGTTCTTGGGTTTTGCCAACTTTTACAGACAATTCATTCCTGATTTTGCCAAAATTGCTTTGCCTATAACTGATCTGCTTAAAACCAAATCTGTGGAGAAGAAAGGGGGGGAGGCGCCAAAAGGGATCAAAGGACCCAAGCCTTCTGCTCCAATTCGGTGGTCAGAGGAATGCCAACGGGCTTTTGACCAGTTAAAGTTGCTTTTCAGTAAGGAGCCTATCTTGCTTCACCCTGACCCAGATAGGCCCTTTGTTGTACAAGTGGATGCAAGTGACTTTGCTATGGGCGCAGTGTTGTTGCAAAGGGACGCTGATGGTAAACTAAGGCCATGTGCTTACCTGTCTAGAAGGTTCCAAAAGGCTGAATTAGCTTGGCCTTATTGGGAGAAAGAGGCCTATGCCATAAAACACGCTTTAGAAAGTTGGCGGCCTCATTGGGGAAAGTGGGTCCCCACTCCTCCATGTGGTCTGCCACTTGCGATAGGAAGTAAGGCAGTGTTTGGGGATCCCCATCAAACTTGACTCCCAGCCTCCTGGCTTGGGCCTCCTGCGCTCTGTCTTGGGGGGGTGCCGCCGGTGGTGTCGCCGGTGGGGGGCCCTGGGGCAAAGCCTCTTCCTCCCCAGCTCCCGCGCCAGCTCCAGCCCCTGGGGGCAGCACTGCTGGGGCCGGGGCCGGACCTGCCCCTGCTCCTGCTCCCCCTCCTCCTTCACCCGTAAGCCGTTGGAGGACCTCTAGGATCGTGGCCAGGGTGTCCTGAACCCCCTCCATGTCCACCGTCAGCTGTTGTACCTGCGTTTCCAAGTCGGCTTCTTCCCCAGGAGGCAGTTGCAGCGGCTGCGTGAAGCCTGTGTTCCAGTCCGACCAGCGTGCAGCACGCCTTCGCTCCTTTGTTCGGGGTGGTGCCACTGGCAGGCCAAACCACTGCCCCGGTGCCAGTGGGGTCTGCGGCAACTGCGGCCTCACCGCCCTTGGCACGGCCCCGGTTCCTCGAGCCTCCGTCTGAGTGTCCTCCACGGCCTCGGTCGTTTGGCTTTCCTTGGAGGATGCACTTGCCCCCTCGGCCTCCTGGTCTGTCATGGTTGTTGCAGAAGTTGGTATAGTGAGTCTCAGCTAACTGTCAGAGTTAGCACCCAGAATCCCAGACAATCAACCAGTCAGCTTGATTGATATAATCAACAGCACTTTATTGATAGATCCAGAATCAGACATGTGCCTCACTCAGCTTCTTAGCTGAGACTAACCACACCCTCTCAAAGACAAAGTAACAGAATCCCCAAAAGCCAAATCCCCTCCCAAGCAGAAACCCGCCAAGCGAAACCCCTCCTGTTTCCCACAGAAGTGAAAGCACATTCCCAGCTCTGAGCACTCGGAGAGCCAGGCCTTCAAGGCCACCAGATAAGACACCTGGCCCTGCTATGCACTACTATCACTATCTACTCTTCTACTGCAGCTAAAGCCCCATCATCCCCCAACTACTATACTACACTACAAAACACTATTTGGTAGAATACTAACAGGATTCTAACAATAATCCGCCCCGCACACTCAGATCGGCTGGGAAGCATTTGCTGAGAGTCCCAGATTCAAAATACGCCACAACATCGCGTAGAGCCTATTCCATCTCGGCTCCTCTGCTCTGGAATGCGCTTCCCAGTGAGCTCCGCTCGGCCACCTCCCTTGACCGGTTCAGGAAGGAACTAAAAACCTTCCTGTTCCAAAAAGCCTTCCCCTAATTCCTTTCCTTTGTAGCCTCCTTCCTCCCCCCCACTGTTATTATTTTTGTTGTTGAACATCCTATGCTAGCTGGAGATTGTTATATTGTGATATTGTGAATTGTACTGTAATTTTAATGTATATTTGCTGTTTATTGTGTTTTTATCCTGTAACTGATATTGTTGTAACCCGCCTTGATCTATGGAAAGGCGGGCTATAAATAAATATTTTATTTATTTATTATTATTAATATTCTATCAATTTATTTTATACACACACACATACACACACACAGAGTATATATAGTTCCCAAGGTGGGCTGCCTGGGCTGCCGCTTACATCACTGATGACACACAGATGATTGACATGCATTTTGAAGCGGCGCAAACTAGTGGTGATGACAATCATGCCAAAAAAGAAGCAATTACAAGGGGATAATGAAAAGATTCACTTTCATAGTGGGAATGACAGATCTTTTGCAATTGATTTACCAACATGGAGTGAAGGCCAATCCCAAACTGGTTTAAAAGTAAGTGGGAATGAGTCCAAAATTTGCTTCATATTTATCCCTGAATTGTTTACAAGCCAGCTGGACCCCTCTGTCTCTTCTTTCTTTCTTTCTTTCTTTCTTTCTTTCTTTCTTTCTTTCTACCAACTCCAGGCTCCATCTTTCCAGCTCCCTCAATAGTCCAAATGCAATTAAAAGCCAATAATTCCTATGCAAATAAAGCCAGCCTGGGAAAAGGAAATGAAAGACCGAGTAATCCCCAAGCCTAGGAAATAGGCGAGAGGAACTGAGCAGCGGAGGAATGTCGAGGGCCTAATTAAATCCATTAAGCTCAAGGTTGTTGCCCCCACTTTGCTGCTGAATATGCCATTTAAAAAACCATCTTCCCCAAACCTTGGCAATTTCTCATCCTCCAATCGTTCGCTGGGAAAAATGCATCAGCAGCAATCAAAGGCAAGAAGTGCCTCTCTGGCCGGCTTCGACTTTGTAATCTTTGCTTTGCCATTTGAAGTTCATCTCTGAAACTCTGAGCTCACAAAATGAATGGGACCTCCTGGCTCCTGGCCCAGGTGGCTAAGGAGAGAGGCCACCATGACTGACACAAAAGATGAGTCCAGAGGAAAGTGACAAAGGCCCCATCTTCACTTGCCAGAATAAATACTCCAGGGTGCTGGAGTATTTCAAGGCAGTGTGACATGATAGAAAACTCTGAGATCTGGGAGCTTTAGTGAGGGGTGCTTTAGCTGAGGATTTCTATATGGCCTTTGGGATCCCTTCCAGCTTTATGATCCTGTGATTTTTCTCTGCCTACAGCACCTTTGAGCTATTCCACTCAAAGCAGGACGAAATGCCCGGTTCATGCCAAGGTAGAAAGCTCTTGCAGTCTTGGTTTAGCTGGGACGCTTGACCTGATACCATCTCTTTCTCTTTTCCAGCTGTCATTTTGTAGGACACTTGTGTGACGTGTCCCTTTTCCTGAATTTGAGCAGCAAAAAGCAAGCTCAGCAAGATTATCATTTACCTTGGGCACACCACACTCTCTCAGCCTCAGAGGATGGCAATGGCAAACCCCCTGTGATGAAACTTGCCAAGAAAACCCCATTCCTTAGGATTGTCATAAGCAGGAAACAACTTGAAGGTGCCCAACAACAAAAACTATTTAGGTTGCATCCACATTGGAAAATAATAGGTTTGGCACCGTTATTTCTCCAGTGTGAATGCAACCTATAGTTTCTAGGTTGAAGTAATTATCCTTCCTGCCAGTAGGTGGCAGAAGAGCACAAGAAGAGTCTTGCTAGATCAGTCCAAAAGCACTACATAGCCCAGCATTCTGTTTCCACTGCAGTGGCCAAGCAAATGCCACTAGCAAGTGCCTACTTACAATCTCCAAGAACCGGTACTCAAACTCAAAGTGAAACTGGAGTCCCAAGTGGCCCCAGTTTTGCTTTCGCGCTCATTTTGTTGCCATGCAGTGACAAAGGGGAACCGTAATCACCATGAAATTGCAAAAATGTTTTCCCCCAAAGGTGCCAACATTGCACTGTTCTTTCTCACACGTTTCAGCAAATTGCTTCTTGAATCTTCTCGAATCTGAGAGTCAAATGGGCTGGTTGTTGTTGTTATTATTATTATTAGTGCCTGGAGGGAAACTGTGTAGAATAACAAATCAGATCTTTAAGAGAATTGAGGCAACTGGATAGATTTTGATAAATGCTTCCTTGAATGGCCACGGTGGGGATTTCTCGCCTTCTCTGCCTTGCTCCTCAGTCCTTGGGTTGGTGAGAAAATATTGCACTACATTGCTGTACTTTATTTTACCGTCCTCGATGGGATTCAAGGTGCTGTTTTTAAACGATAAAAGTTGACGTTGATTAATTAGATTAGATCAGTCTAGAGAAATTACAGGCAAAGGAAAATAAGTTTCACCAACTGCCTGGTCTGTAAACTTACCTTTAAGAGCTGCTGCTGCTGCTGCTGCTGCTGCTTCTTCTTCTTCTTCTTCTTCTTCTTCTTCTTCTTCTTCTTATTATTATTATTATTATTATTATTATTATTATTTCAAAACAAAATGTACAGTCACTGTATTTGTTCTGTGCTTCCAGGTCATTTCCAATTTACGTCAAGCCCATCACTGGGTTATCTTGGTCAGATTTGCTTAGAGGGAGCTTTCCTTTGCCTTCCTCTGAGGCTGAGAGTGTGTGACTTGCCCAAGGCCACCCATCAGTATGGGGGATTCAAACCCTGGTCTCCCAGAAATGTATGCATCTGAAGAAGTAGTCCAAAAGTCTACAAAAGCTTATGCTACAACTTCTTTCACACAGTTAGTTTCAAAGGTGCTACAAGATCCTTTGCATCCATGTAATAGACAGTAAAATTTATATTAAACTGCTGAAACATCTGAAAACCATAAAGCCCTTTGAGGAGTAACTTAGGAAGCTGAGTATTTTTATCCTGGAGAAGAGAGGGTAAAGAGGTGATATGATAGCCCTGTTTAAATATTTGAAGGGATGCCATATTGAGGAGGGAGCAAGCTTGTTTGCTGCTGCTCCAGAGAATAGGACCCAGAGCAATGGATGCAAGCTACAGGAAAAGAGATTCCACCTAAACATTAGGAAGAACTTCCTGACAGTAAGGGCTGTTTGATCGTGGAAGACACTCCTTCCTTGGAGGGTGATAGAGTTTCCTTCTTTGGAGGTTTTTAAACAATGTCATTGGTTTTCTTTGATGGTCTCCTATTAACCAGGGTAGTACTTGGCTTCCAAGATCAGATGGGACCTTTAGGGTATTTAGGCCCATTCCATTGGTTGCAGCCATGGTAACTAAAGTGGAATCATTGTGCTGTTTGTCAAAGAGCCCTATGCAAGACTGAACCACTTTCTGTATCTCATCTGAAACTATTTGTACCTTATACTTTGCCACATGTGGAACTCTCTGATCCTTTTTTGATCCTAGGGCCCTGCTCTTGTCTTTGATTGCAGCTCCCAGCATCCCAGGCAGGGGCCAGCTTAGAGACAGGCTAACCTAACCAAACAGCATAGCAAAAATGCACCCATCCAGATGGCCTGTGGTTTCCTTCCAGCCCTGGTAAAACCTCACACATTCCTTGCTGCAGGAGATACTGAATGACTCTGCTTGAAGCTCTAACCAGCTCTGACAGCTCCTGAAAATGTATAAAATCTATCATTTATGGGGATCAGCCTGTTTATGGTTGTCTGTAAAATTCAGCGAGGAGGTGCTTTCATCTAAATGGGATGTCTGCAATCGTGCTGGAAGTCTGTCCCAAGACAGACATGGGCAAGGGGGCAATCTAGTTAAAGGGAAATACAGAAGATCAGAAAGTAGAGAAATGCTATTACAGTGCAACTTTGGTATCTGCTGGTTTTGGTTCCTGGACCCTCCATAAATACCAACATCTGTGGATGCTCAAATCCCATTATATACAACGGCATAGTAAAATGGTGTCCCTTATAGCAAATAGTAAAATCAAGGATTATTTTTTGGAATGTATATTTGGGGGTGAGGGGATATTTTCAAACTGTACATGGTTGAATCCATGGGTAAAGAATCTGTAGATAGAGAGGGCCAACTGTACTGTACTATGTTTTTCACTTTTGTGTGTGTGTGCCAAATGCTACAAATACATTTCTTCTAGCCCTCTGGAGTGAAGTAACAAGGGAATTGTGCAAAGCCCTACTAAAATCCCAGTGGCTCACAGGGATTTGGGATGCCATTGCTATGGTAAAAAATTACGCATGAGAGCCAATTATATAATGAGAACAGAGCCAGCCCAAGGAGAGTAGCATTGTATTTACCATTTTCTAGAGACAAGAGTGCCAGTTACAGCAGCTCTTACAGGTGGCTAGCATGGATTGTGTCTTACTAGTTACTACAACCAACACCAATTGTAGTAAAAGCATACAAAAAGGTAAAAACATATGGGGAAAAATCAGTATGTATATGTGTGTGTGTGTGTAAAAGCAATTGAACAATCTATTCTAAAAGCAACGGAAGAAGATATTGTCTACCAACCACCTGTATTTCTGAAGAAATAAAACTGAGCCACTCCTCAGAGAGCTTGGTGGTTTTGAGACCTTTCACCATTTTGGCTGCCCTCCTTGGGACATGTTCCAAGTGAGATCTGTCCAAAGAAGAGTAAAGTGTTTCTATTCCTTCCCTTGGTGTGGATGCTATAGTTATCTCTATACCACTTATCAGTGAACACACACTCCCTAAGCAGTTTACAACAGTAAGCCAACTGCCTCCAACAAGCTGGGTACTCATTTTACCAACCTACAAAAGGATGGAAGGCTGAGTCAACCTTGGAGCCCTGCCTGGTAACTCACAACCTTGTGGCTGCAGGACTGGCATTTAGCCACTGTGCCACCAAGGCCCTCATCACACGTAAGTCCTATGTGTTTCCATCCCAGAAAAGCAATCTCTTTTGCTGTTGGTTATCACACAGAGAGCATAGCAAAGGGTTAAAAGCACATTAAAGTGGGCCCAATGTGAATTTGGCTATCAAAAGGAGACAAACAAATCCCCATTGCCAGCTTATAAATACCTTTTCTGAGCATGCTCAAAACTGTCATTCCCACAAGTACACACACACACACACACACACACACGCTCCAGGGAGGGGAATCCTCTTTGCCACAGAAGTCCCAAAAGGTGTTTCAGAGAAAGACAGAATGAGGCTGCCCTTTGCAAACTCCTAAAACCACACACACACACACACACACACACACACACACGAGAGAAAGATCGAGGAGGAGGAGGCTGGGGCCATAAGTCTGCCTGATTCCATGTCCTCCTCTTCCAGGGCATGTCCTCCATTTCTTCCTCCTGTCCAGGAGGACTTCCCAAATGCCCTCTGTCTCCCTTTGCAAACTCCAAAACCAGACCCACACACATGAGAGAGAGAAAGGAGGAGGCTGCCTGATGTCATGTCCTCCTTTTTCAGGGCATATCCTCCATTTCTCCCTCCTATCCAGGAGGACTTCCAAATCATCCTCCCTCTGCCTTCTCCCAGCAACGGTGCCCTTATTAATTAGAGGAGGAAAAGCAGCCAAGGAGCCTGAAGAGGGAAGTGTGTGTCCCTCTAAGGGACCAGAGCATTCTCCCTCCCTCTGAAGTCATCAGAGGCTTGCTTTCCACACGGCTGGCATTACGTGAAAGGAATCAATTCGCAAGCAAAATGGCCCCGTATATCCGGTAGTTTTGCAAATTTACTTATTTCCTGATTGCCCTCACATTCACCCTAGATTCACTCCGGATTGAGTGCAGCGTCATGTGGAAAGCAGCTGTGAATTTGTCCCTGAACCCTGAATGACCATTCATTGGCCCCACTTTAAACTTCCAGTTTTGCCCCATGGGATAACGTCCATAGGCTCCCTGTTGTGGCAGCCTAGAGCTGTGTTGATTTATGTCTAAACTGAGTGTATCGTTTTGCAGCTTAAATTCTGCATTAAATTCCAGCAAAAGATGAGTTAGGTAGAAGGTCTGACTTTCTGGAGGCTTCTTGCCCTCTGTCTTTTCCACCAGCAGTCTGCCATGAACCTTCCAGCCATCCCTTGCCCACAGTGATGTTGGCAGGCTAGAGTCAATGAGCCCTTCTTACTTTTGTTCCATTGGGTGCCAGCCATCAGTGCTGCACACTTCTCAAGATTTAATGCCACAAAAAATGTTCCCTTTCTTCCCTATCTGTTGAATAGTAGAGCATATCCCTTTCTTTAATCCTCTTATCTTAAACATATTTCTTGCCCACATTGAAAAATCTAATTAATCGGAACATTTTCTTTGTTGCAGGCTCTTGAAGCCATGCATAACGGAGCGGGTCCTTGTCCTTTTAATATCCTTTATTGTATCAGCAAACCGTGGGATGGATATTGAAGCTCTTGGCCATATTCTGACTCGGAGATGACTCTTGGACTCATTTTATTTTTTTTACAGAGATATTTAAAAACCTAAGAAGAGCCCCGCTAGACCAAGTAACAGAGGAAACAATGTCCTTGTTATACAGTGGTCAGCCATTCACCTATGGGCTATGCATCAGCAGGATGTACTTCCCATCCCTTGCTCCCTTGCAACTGATATATACAGTAGCGTTGTTGTTGTTGTTGTTGTTGTTGTGAGCCTGCAAGTCATTTCCAATGTATGGCAACCCTGACCGAAAATTTTCTTGGCAAAATTTACTCATTGCCCTCTTCTTAGGATGGGACAGTGCACTTGTCCAGGTTCACCCAGTGGGTTTTTCATGGCTGAACAAGGATTAAAACTCTTGCAAGCTGTTAGTCCAACACTCCAACCACAACACCATGCAGGCTTTCTAGGGTTTTTTTGGCAAGATTTCTTCAGAGGAGGTTTGCCACTGCCTACCTCTGAGGCTGAGAGAGTGGGTTTCCATGGCTAAACAGGGATTTGAAACCTGGTGCCCCAGAGTCCTAGTCCAGTACTCAAACTCAAACCACTACACCACATTGGTGCTACACAATGGCACACTGGCTCTGACAGAAGAAGTGATATGTAGCCATCCTGAGTAGTAGCTGTTGATGGTCTAAGCCCCTGCAGATTTGGCCTACAGATGTTCCACAAGGAGGATTCCAAAGCCTGGTGAAGAGTACAAAAAAACCCACTATGGAATTACTTTTAGCTTGACCCTACAGAACATAAGGTCAATATCCAACATTGGTGATGCACAGTGTAGATCTCTGTATGTGACCTATATGACTGTGCTACACAGCCTTTGTGTTGGATGGTAGTGCTGTGCAACCCAATGTGCATTTTGCATATACAACGCCACTTAGAATCATAGAGTCATAGAATCAGAGAGTTGGAAGGAGCCTCATGGGCCATCGAGTCCATCCCCATGCTCAATGCAGGATCTCACAGAGATGTACAATTGCTTTTACAGGGAACCTTGTACACATGTAAGTTGCCAACAGGATTTCAGCCAAGTCTTCAGTCTTGCCTTTGTCTTCTGATACAATATCCCTTGCAAAGGGTCAATGCTATCTTTCCCAGTGCACATTTGGAGGGATGTGTGTATGTGTTTCATAACTACATCTGTTTTGCTATCACAATCATACATACATAGAAAGTAGAAATACAATGGCCAAGATGATTCTGACTTTGGTATTTAATAACATATCTTTACACTTGAGGAAGAGCCAGTGTGGTGTAGTGGTTTGAGCATGGGATTATGACTCCGGAGACCAGGGAACGAACCCCTGCTTGGCCACAGAAATCCACAAGTCACCCTCTCAGCCTCAGAGGGAGGCAAGGGCAACCCCCTTCGGAATAAATTCTGCCAAGAAACCTCTAAGATAGTGTCATCGTAGGGTTGCAAAACTGGAACCAACTTGAAGGCACAGAACACACAGAGAGACACTTATTTATGACCTACCTTTCGTTATGGAATTTCAGGGTGGCATACAGATAAAACAAAAGATAATTTTAAACACTATGCAGACTCTAGGAAAGCTCATGCTACCAGCTTCTTTCTTTCAATTAGTCTCAAAGATGCTGTAAGGTCCCTTTGCATACTGATTTTCCTGACTAACATGGCCATGTCTTTGAATTTTAAACAATTCCAGATTAAAACAATAAAATAGCATACTGAGGGTAGCAATATGTAAAAATGACCCCCCCCCATTTTTGCCTTGCCCACATGCGCATCTGCTGATGCCAGTTCAACCAAATTGGTGCATTGTGGGGTTTGTTGTTTTGGGAGATATTTAGCCTTCTCTGTCAGAGAGCTCTGGTGCCACAACAAACTGCAAATCCTAGGAGTCCATAGGATAGAGCCATGGAAGTTAAAGCAGTGTCAAACTGCATTAATTCTGCAGTGTGGCAGCAGCCAAATTCTGCCCACCTGTCTCTCTTACCAAATGCATCTGAGGAACTAGGCTCAAGTCTATGAAAGCTCATACTGCAAACTTCTTTCTTTCAGTTAGTATCAAAGTGCAAATTTACAGCGCTTCATAAATAAAATGTAATAATAATAATAATAATAATAATAATAATAATAAAGGTGCTACAAGATCTCTTTACATACTCTCTGCCTCTCTGTTTGTCTCCAGATCTGTATTCTTTTAGTCCCAGTTCAAGGCTGCAGAACAGTATCCTGTTACAGATGCAAAGTCTCCAATTGTCCCGATTTGTCAGGTAATTAATCCTCTTCCGTTTCATTTTTCAGCTGCATTTAAAATGTTTTATGCACACAGGAGTTCCCTTCCACGTGTGCCTGCACTTTTTTTGGCCTTTGTGTAATGTCT
This sequence comes from Sceloporus undulatus, assembly GCF_019175285.1. Classification (NCBI taxonomy): domain Eukaryota; kingdom Metazoa; phylum Chordata; class Lepidosauria; order Squamata; family Phrynosomatidae; genus Sceloporus; species Sceloporus undulatus. Next base: position 271,524,275 of record NC_056524.1, read on the forward strand.
ATATTCAGTTCAGTACTGGGTATGTGGAGTCCTGCAAGTGTACACCATGCCGCAGAACAAATTTCCACAAGTATAACCATTTCAATGGGCCTAAATCCTATTCAAAGACATAGCCTGTTAGTCTGGAAAATCAGTATGCAAAGGGCTCTTGTAGCACCTTTGAGATTAACTGAAAGAGAGATGTTGGTAGCATGAATTTATGTAGGCTTGTGTCTACTTCCTCAGATGCATGAGGTGGAGCAGAGAGTGCAGAGACAGACCTATATCAGCAGGTTGTCTGTGAGAATGGCTATATCAATGCACAACTTTGTGAGTGTGGAGATGAGATGATAAATTCAGTTATAACTATGATCTTTGGGGGACAAAGGCAGGAGGAACACCAGGGTGAGTGGATAACAGTATGAAAGAGTATTGGATTGTAGTGTGGGAGTCAAAAGAGAAAATGTTATGAACTGGCCAAGAGAGCCCCATGAGACTGGAGTATTAACTAGTGATATAGTATCTGTGGTGTGCCAGTTCAACCCACAGTTGACGGACTGGCATTTGTGGCTATATCCCACTTCTGCTATTTCTCCTTCCTATCTTTCATTGTACAGTCACCCCTTTATATCCACAGATTCTTTATCCATGGATTGAACCATCCAAGACTTTAAATTATTATTTTTTAAATATATAAATTCCAAAAAGCAAACCCTGATTTTGCAATTTTATACAAGGGACATCATTTTATTATGCCATTGCATTTAATGGGACTTGAGCATCCATGGATTTTGCAGCAGATGCCAAGAGCCCACTGAAGTTTATTTTTGTTCAAGGACTGCTGTTCAGAACAGCTACATCCAAATACTCATTCAGATGGTTATCTACTAACCTTGGCTTTCGGCAACATCCTTCCTCCTGCCTTTTCTCCCATGCATCATTTAGTCCATGCATAAAAGTCAGAGCTAAACCATCCCTAACAGTTGGCGTCCTAATCTCTGTTTAAAAGCTCTCCAGTGAAGGACTTAAAAATCTGCAGCTGAAGTATCTTTGATGGATGGCCATCCAATCTCTGCTTAACAGCCTCAAATGAAGACAGACTTAAAGGTGCAATGTGCAGCTAAGCTTTATATTCTTTTTAAATGTCTATTAAGTGTGCAGGAGTTGCTATGAGGTGAGCTTTTATTTTCCTTGTTAGTAAAAAGGAAAGGAAGAAATGAAGGTTTAGCTGCATGTTGCATGTTCAAAGTAGCACCCAGCTTAAATTTCTCTCTGCTTCTGTGGTCCACCGAGCAAAGAACTTGTGGAGAAAAGGGGAGATATTTTAATTTGTTTAAAATCATTCCCTTTATGTTTTAAAACTAAACAACATACAAAATATAACAAATGCTCATTTACAAACATAACATATAAAAACACAACTCTGTGCTCAGATACAAACATAACCCTAACCTAACCTAAATTACCCAAACCCTTAATTACCCCCAAATCCCCCTCTATATAAAGCTATTACAATACACATAATAAACACAAACTGAATTAACACGACTAACGCAAACTATAATTGACTTCCCATTTCCCAAACCAAAGGCTATCAACACTCAATATAGGTTTTCTCCATAATGCTAACTTATTTTTTATTTTACTTCTGTCCTTAAAAAATAAGCAAAATTGCTTCACGTCTCAAATTCCGCAACCATAATCCCCTTTCTTTCTTTCTTTCTTTCTTTCTTCTTCAGATGAAGCAAAAATAGTCCCCAGTCTTTTTTTAAAAAAGGTATCCAACATTTTCCCTTTGATCAGCGTTGCTAATGTGAAGAAGAATGGAGACAGCTCTAAGAAAAGCTGGATTGTATATTTTCAAAGATGGGGGAAGGAATCAGCCACTTCATCCCAATATCTTTCTTCCTTCTAATATGAGGTGCAGCCTGAAATCATGCTAGCACTTGACGGAGAGTAACACTGAATGTCTGCCATCTCCTTCCACTTTCCATCTTAGGACTATAAAGAGGTGTAGACTCCATGCTGCTTTATTTATGGAAGTGATTCCCACATTTTGGCCCTCTGGATGTTTGGGACCTCAGCTCCCAGAATTCCTGACTGTTGGCCAAGTTGACTGGAATATTTGGGAGCTGAAGTCCAAAACACCTGGAGGGACAAAGTTTCAGAAGCGATGATTTATAGCAAGGCCAGGAACAGGGTTCCTTCCAGATCTCAGGGCCTGGGTTCAAGTCTCATAGCTTGGTTCCTTGTGACAGATCTGTCAAACCTTTCAAACCTTTGGGTTTCCGTTATTCTCTTTGCCTGCTTTCGCCTCAAGATCCCTCCCTGGATCAGGCACTTGGGCCTCAAGGTGATCCCAATCCAGACCAGTGGCTGTGTTGTTCAGTGGGTTCACTTGGGGCAAGTGTGGCCAGATCAGAGTGACCAGATGTCATAACTAGAAAGGCGGACAAAGCAAAATGTAGAACATTCAATAAAAATGGAAGACATTACAAAATAAAAGTTAAAAACACTTATATAAATATAAATGCATGCTTCTTAATCATGCTCAAAATGGAGGACATTTTGGAATTCCTCCTGGACAAAAGAAATATAGGACTAAATGTAGGACTAAGAAATAATTCTACATAGAATCATGGAATCATAGAGCTGGAAGAGACCACAAGGGCCATCCAGTCCAACCCCATTCTGCCATGCAGGAATTTTTCAGAGTGGTCTACCCTTACCATCCTCTGAGGCTGAGAGAGTGTGACCTGACCACTGTCACCCAGTGGGTTTCCATGGTCAAACTGGGATTCGAATCCTGGTCTCCACAATCATAGTCCAATGCTCACACTACTGCACCAAGCTGGTTCACATGATGTACTTACGCCTGTGTATGTCACTAAGACAGAACCAGTGTGGTGTAATGGTTTGAGCATTAGGCTAAGACTCTGGAGACCAGGGTTTGAATCAGAAATGACTTTGGTGCTTTAGTTGTGTATTCCTGCATGGCAGAGGGTTGAATTAGATGACCCTTCCAGCTCTATGGAGATTATCACATGGGAATAAAACTGAATAAAAACGGAATGTTGTCATTGTTATATCGCAATCACAATAAGATTTTCATACGACGTCATGCTCATACAGTACTTCTCCCGGCCAGAACCCGTAATTGTTTCATACCTTCTTATTAATGGGTAAAGCCTGTGAATGATCTGCCCATATTGCTCCATTCGCGCTATTGCAGAGGTGCAGAGGCAAATAATGGCCTGAGACAGACGGGCCGAAAGGGGTGTGGCGGCAACGATACTAGGTTTCCGGACCATGCAGTAACCGCACGGTCCAGAACCCTAGTATGCAATGGTGGTGGTCTGATGGTGGCATCCTGTCTGCACAGCCGCTGCCATTTTTGCGTAATGGACGCATAGCGTCCGCATGTCACAGTGTGTCCTTTACATCACGAGTGCGCAATTGGCGCACTCGTGACCTAACCCAGGCGCTGGTAAAAGAACCAGGAAAAACCATGTTCTTTTTACTCCAGAGGGAGATCGCACAGTCTAGCGGCTGCGGCATCCCTTCAGAGTTCAAATGGGAGCCTGAAGATCGCCATTTTCGGGTAGTCTGTACTGCGTCTATGGTGAGATCGTGCTATCACAGAGATGTTGTTTTTGTTTCCCAGCCTCCTGTTTGGTACATGCACTTTCTTGCCAGTAGTAGGATCATTCTCAATAATCAATTTATGTCTTATTTCTTGCTATAGAACACATTTTTATTTAAAATGGATAAGAATTATGTTCTTAAACACTGAAATTATGGGGCCATTCAGACTATCTTTTGTACTGAATTGTAACCCGGATTAAAAGTGGGAAGTTCCCATTGGCACCGGTTTTAACACATCAGGATCAGGGTCTTGCACACCAGATGAAGGGCAAATCCCCCTTAGAGCGGATTTTTCCGAAAGTGGATTATTTCCTTTTTCTTTTTGGAAAACCCATTTCTTCCCTGCTGCCGGCAAATGGGAATGATTGGGTCAAGTTCAGGGGAGGGATTTAGGGCAGAGGGAGGACAGAGAGCGGAACATGCCTCCCTCTCGCAAGCAGCTTTTTCTCTCTGTTTTTGGTAGTTTTTATTTTTGACAGATTATGCGAATGCTTGTGCTACAGGTTGATACATATTGAGAGACTGTGTCTGCTTGTGCAACATTTCCCTTTTGTTTGCTTGCTGCATGGCACTTTGCAAGTGGCATTTTTTAAAAATTATTTTTTTGTGTGTGTGACAGAATATGTGAATGCTTGTGCTACATATGTGTGGGAAACGGCGGGAAAGCAAAGGATGCCAAGGAGGAGAGAAGGAGAGAAGGAGAGATTGCATTTTGGGATGGCAAATGGAGGGAAAGCAAGAAGATGCAAAGGAGGAGAGAAGGAGAGATTGCATTCTGAGATGGCAAATGGAGAGTGGCATCCTGATCATATCGGATGTTTTTTGCTGCCAAATCTTCCACCTGAATATAGCCCAGGTCCATCCCTGCTTCCAGAGCCTCTCCACCAGCCATTTTCTTAAGTCATAAAACAGCCAGATCCAAAAAGAGCCGGGAGGAGTGGCTCTGGAAGTGAGGATGGACCCGGACTGTATTCGGGTGGCAGATTCGGCGGCAAAAAATGTCTGATAAGGTCAGGATGCCACCCTAATTCAGCTTTATACAGGATAGAGATAAATTGATTTACTGACCAATGAGACGGAACCTTTTTTCTGGACATGCACACTCACAATATAACAGGTAAAAGAAAGCATACATGAAACTTTACATTAATGCTCCATGAGCGATATAGCATGCGGGATGTAGTGTGCTCCTCTTTCATTTTTGATCTGGTATTATACCGCAATTGCAAAACTGTGCGGAAATATAGCTTATTATAGCACGATGCTTCCGTTTGCTTCCAACAGTTGTTGTGGAATTGGCTCTAGTGTGATAATCTCCTATGATTCTGTATGAGCTAGACCAGGTCCTGAGATCCTTGGAAAAAACACTTCCCTCAGTCCAACAACTTTCACAGACGCATCTGGCAGAGGTGTCAGATAGGGCCCTTTTAATGGCTGCACTAAACCATGGGTGGGCAAAATTGTCCCCAAATGTCTTCTAGAGGGATGAGAGGATTTTCACCACATTTTTATTCCCCTGGGTCTTTTTAGGAAGTGAAAGTGACTTCCAGAGTAGCCAAAAATTGGGTGGTGTGGTCTTCCAGGCTGCAGAATGTGCCTATCCCTGGCCTAAAGCAGCAGACAACATGTTTTCACAGCTGCATGCATAACTCAAACGGTGCCAAGAGAAGATGTTCTACATGGGTCTCCAAGTGGCAAGGCACACCCCAGGGAACACGAAGATGACAAGCCCTTTCTTGCCTGGTCTTAGACAAAGTAAGCGTAGCTCTCCTGCCGTTTAATCTCTCTTTGACTGAGCTCCCTATCTGCCCATGCACCATTTGCCTTCATTACGGCTCTCGGTGTCCTATGATTCATTCAATAATGCGGCTCGCATTCAATAATAAAGGGCCGTTAATATGATTCATGGAAAATTGCCGCCTGGCACAGGGCTGGGAATAGCGGGCTCATGGCGCGGTGCTCTTAGCTCGGAAGAATAAATTTGGTCCTGCTATTCCCTGGCAGGAGGAAATGTCCCAGACCCAAGTGCAGTTCTTCATCACCCTGACCCTCTTGCTTTAATGAATGGATCCATTATTTATCAAGCACTGGAAGACGAGGCAATTTGGATGAAAAAGTTTTCTCTGGAAGTAAAGGAGGAAAAGCACTTTTGGAGATAGGATGAAGGTTTCTCCCAGATAGAAAAATGAAACTGCAGAGCTCGCCCAAGTTATTTGGGAGGCCTACATTTCCCAGAATGCTCCAACCAGTATGACAGGAAGCGGACTGGACCCTTTGTCACATCTAGGCTAGAACCTGCAAAAGTTATGTTTTTGGACTGTGAGGCTGGCATCCTTTTGGTGACATAGATACGTGTACATTCAGCTTGGGCTTACATGAATTCTGTTTTGCTCATTGCAGAGGTTGATATTTCTTTCCATCCTCTACAATAACCAAAGCTCCTGTTGAGACTGGAGCTCTTTCCACACTGCAGAATTAATGCGGGTTGACACTGCTTTCACTGTCATGGCTCCATTCCATGGATTCCTGGAATTTGTAGTTTGTTGTAGCACCAGAGCTCTTTGACAGAGAGGGCTACATAGCTCACAAAACTACAAATCCCAGTGTGGAGGCAGACTTGCAATTGACCTACTACAGGCCCCTGATGGTCATTCTGTGGCTGATGGAGAGCTGAGTGAGGAATGATAGGAGAAACATCTGGTTATGTCCCTGTAGCCAGATGTGAAATGATGACATCATCTGAAGGACAATGGCAGAACTCATTGGTTGATGTATTTATTTCACATCTGGCTACAGGATCTAGGAGTCCAAGTAGACCACAAGTTGAATATGAGTCAACAGTGTGATGCAGCAGCTAAAAAGGCCAATGCAGTTTTAGGCTGCATCAATAGAAGTATAGTGTCTAGATCAAGGGAAGTAATAGTGCCACTGTATTCTGCTTTAGTCAGCCTCACCTAGAATACTGTTCTGGACACCATAATTCACAAAGGATGTTGAGAAACTGGAGCGTGTCCAAAGGATGGCGACTAAAGTGGCAAAGGGTCTGGAAACCATGCCCTATGAGGAATGCCTTAGGGAGATGGGGATATTTAGCCCGGAGAAGAGAAGGTTAAGAGGTGATATGATAGGCCTGTTTAAATATTTGAAGGGATGTCTTCTGTTGCTTCAGAGAATAGGACACAATGGAGCAACGGATGCAAGTTACAGGGAAAGAGATTCCAGCTCAACTTCCTGACAGTAAGGGCTGTTTGACAGAGGAACACTCTTCCTCAGAGTGTAATGGAGTCCCCTTCCTTAGAGGTCTTTAAGCAGAGGCTGGATGGCCATCTGTCGGGGATGCTTTGCCTGAGAGTTCCTGCATGGCAGAATGGGGTTGGACTGGATGGCCCTTGGGGTCTCTTCCAACTCTACGATTCTACAGTTCTATAATTCTCCTATTCTTCTCACCATTCTCCACTATAGAAATGGCTGTTTGTATGTAGGGAGAATGCAGTGCTCCATGATAAACCTAGAAGTGTTGAATGGCCACCTGCAGAATAATTCTATGATGTGCCATGCAGGATTCCAGCCAGAGTCCTCTAGCCAATGGGGCCACTGGCTATGCTGCCAAGGAGGGTCTAGGTGTTGCACACTAAAAAGTTACTTTCCCAAATGGACCAAAGGATTCAAATGACAAGACAAGAGAGTATATTAAAATATTAGGTACAGCTTTTCCCCCCTGTAAGAATAGTTGGAATAGATTGTCTCAGAGGGTGGTGGAGTCTCTGTCTTTGGAAATCTTTAAACAGATGTTGGATGGGCATCTTTCAGGAGTGCTGTTGCTGTGTATTTCAGCCTGGTAGGGGGTTGGTGACCCTTGTGGTCCCTTCCAACTCTACCATTCTCAGATTCAAGGAGGGGGAAGCCAGACTGACTTGCTCCCTTGGGAGACCCCATGTGAGTGACTCTCATTTCAGGGAGGGATAAGCTACCAGCTCCCTGGAGGTGAGTAAACTGAGCAGAGACATTTTATGCCGGTTCCCCAGAAGGGCTCCCAGCTTCTTGGAAGCGTCATGCGCTGAGCCTGGAAATTTCAACTCTGCAGGTGCTGGCTGAACACCTGTTCCTGTTATTCTGAAGCAGAACTAAACACAGAAGCAGCAATCTGGTGCGGCTGGAAGCGTTCATGAGGAATGAGATGGATTTTTCAGACTCCAGTGAGAGGAGGGGAAATCTCAGCTGGGTTTTAAGAAGTCCAGTCAAGATTTGGGAAGCTATAGACCACTGAAAGACCTCAAAAGGCCGGAGATAATGTAACAATTAAATAAACAACAGCTCTCACTTTGTGAAAAGAGTGGGCCATCTCCATCTGATTCCTGTCCTTCCTTTTCTCAGGCAGAATAGAGGAACAGAGATGTAAATCCTTAACTATTTCCTTTGCACATGCAAAGATGAAAAATTACTATTGTTTTCTCCCCACTGTAAGTAATATAAATATTTCTCTGTAGTATTTTCCCTGGACTACTTGAATGTCCTGAAGTGTTTTGAGGAAATTATTCTGGGAAGAAATACATGAGTATACTTTTTTGCTAATAAGACGTGGCCTCAATCCAATGTAATCCTAGTGTTGCATAAATCCCGCATTTGGACCTATGCCACACCAACACTGCTATGCAGAATAGCATCATTGCACAACACATATCAATGACTGGGGACCATTGGGCAATGCACAATGCACATCCTTAATGTGGTTAAATGCCTGTACTGCAGGAACTCACTCACAAACCGCAAGGTTGTGAGTTCAATACCAGCAAAAGGGCTCAAGCTTGACTCAGGCTTGCATCCTTCCTAGGAGGGAGCGAAAATGAGTACCCAGATTGTTGGGGGAAATTAGCTTACCATTGTAAACCACTTAGGGAGTGCTTAAGTGCACTGATAAGCAATATAGAAATATACTTGCTATTGCTATAATATAATGTGCACAATGCACAGGTTGCAAAGACAAGGCAGATGTCTGCACAACTCACCTTCCTTCACTATCAGCAGAATAAGTCCATTGTCCAATGATGACTTTGTGGCCCTGCAGGTGCAGCGTGACTCACAGGGGTGTATTTCCCTTAGTGAATTCCAGTCTGTTTCCTCAGCAAGAAAGGCCATTCTTCACTCTTCCCGCATCTCTGCAGGTTGTTCTGTGAAAGCTTGTGTTAGCCCGGCAGAGGAACAAAGGGATATTTTAGAATGATGGCATATGCCCAAACTGCCAGGCAAGTGATGCACAAGTAAGCACATCTATAGTCCACAAGAGCTGGGAAATCTGAGCCAGTTCCAAGGCTTACACAAAGTTACATGAAGAAGCATAGTTCAGGCAGTCTAAGGTTTGAAAGGGAGAAAGCAGTCCTGAGTAGAGTTCAAAGCCAAGAGAGGCATTGCCAAAATATTAGCCCAGACCTACGCTGGAAAGGTCAGAGAGCCAGAGCGCTCAGGCAGGGCTGCAGGGAAGTTTGGGAGCTGTTCTTCTGCAGCAACAGAATGGCCTGGGCTGAATTAATTTATAGCCAGCAGTTAATCAGGTCAACTCAACTCGCCTCATCAGCTCAGTGCACTTTAATTTACATTGCTCAAGATGGTGAAATGACTCTGATGCCTCCTCTCCTTCCCATCTCCAGATGCTGTCCAGGATGGACTAGGCTCTGCCTTTGTCTATGCCAGTGATTTCCAAACTTTGGCCTTCCAGATGTTTTGGAATTATTATTATTATGCTTTATTTATATAGCGCTGTAGATTTACACAGCACTGTACATACAAACAATAAAATAGATAAAGTAAACCTGCCCATGGTGTACAATCTAAGAAATAATAGCATAATACATATAAGTAATACATAACAATACAGGAAAGGGTTCAATAAAGTAAAGCAGGCAACAAATTAAAAACGGCAAATAACAAACAATAGTCATGCAATGCCTGGGAACGCATCTCTGAATAGGATGGTCTTCAATTCAGTTTTGAAACTGGTTAAAGACGTGATGAAGAGGCTTGCTTCTCATGGGAGAAGGAGGCTCCAGGAGTGAGGGGCAGCAAGTGAAAAGGGAGGAATCTGGGATGGGGCACTTCAACTCCCAGAATCCTAGACTATTGACCAAAAATGCTGAGGCTTCTGGGAGCTGAAGTCCAAGGGCTTAATTCCACTACAATTTGCAGTGAATTGCAGATCAGGGTATATGACCCTCGTTCCCACTTGAAATCGATTCCAACCCTTATTCGGTCAATTCAGTTGGGATAAAGTGGGGCAAATGCAAAAAACCTTGGTTTTTCTTGATGGTAGGATTTTTGTGTTTCTTTTCAGAAGAATCGATTCTGAAGCGTGTCCAATAAGTGGGAACGCCAGATCAGAATCAATTCATTCTGAGGGGAGGGACAAATGGCAGAGGGGTGTGTACCATCCCTCCCCAGAGATGTCACCCCCGTGCTGCCTTTTTGGTTTTTTAAAAATAATTAATAGAAAAATCAATAGATTAGTAAAGCAACTATTTGCAAAGACAAGTAGTTGCTAAACCATTCTATCATTTTTTTGATTAATTATTATTTTTGTTTAAAAAAATGTGGCCCCCTTCTCCTTCCGGGTCCTTTCCTTCCTTCCTCCTTGGCCAGCTTTGCTCAAAGGGGAAGATCTGCCCTTGCCTTCCTCCGAGGCTGAGAGAGTGTCAACCCAGAGGGTTTCTGTGGCTGAGTGGGGATTGGAAGCCTGCGTCTCCAGAGTGGGAGTCCAGCGCTCAAACCACTAGACCAGGCTGCCTCTCTGCTCCTTCTGATTGGCTTCCCTTTGAGGATCAGATGCCAGCCAAGGAGAGGTCCAACTTTGCCTGCCCCATGAACTTTGAACCTGTGAACTTGAGCTGCTTTTGAGCCCTGCGCAATGGCAGAGAGAGCCTCCCAGCACTGGGCCTTCCTCTTCCTCCTCCTCTTCTTCCTCCTCCTTCCTCACCTTCTTCCTTCTCCTCTTCCTATACCCCCTTTTTCCGCCTCTTCCTCCTCCACCCTTTCTTCCTCCCCACAATCCGGGCTGCCGATGATTGACACATGAGCGGCGCAAATGGGGATGGCAATCATGCCAAAAAAAGTGATTTTGCTGCCAGATTAAAAAGCTCTGCTTTATAGTGGGAACTGGGGACTTTTTGGAGACGATTACCGACACGCAGCGGAGCTGAATCGGGAATCGGATTGTACAGTAAGTGGGAATGAGCCCCAAAACATCTGGAGGAGCAGAGTTTGGAAATCACTGGTCTCTGCTGTGTCTGGACTACCAGCCTCCTCTAATTCCTCTGGCCCACCATCCTGCCTCTCCTCTTCTTCATTTAAGGAGGTATAGGACATTACAGCCAGGGCTAATTTAGGTATGCAAATCTTTGATTATTTCATCTTCTCATGCAAGGATGAATCATTACTGTAGTGAATGCTGAAGAAGAAAAGGAATATTTCCCCCACAGTACTCTCCCTGTATTCACGCATCCCCAAAGCTATAAGCCATCACAATTCAATGTACTGTATTTAAGGTAAAATACAAACAAATAAAATACAACAGCAGCAATACATTTAAAACAGGATATAAGTAACAAGCAAGTGATAAAAAAAATATCCAAATACGAAAATATAAAACAATCTTTAATGTAACTTAAAGGCCCCTGGATCAGATACCATGGGTCTTCATCACCCCTGTGTAATTCTTATAAATGATTTGATGCCTAGATCTTAAGTTATTTGAGGCCGAGGAAAATTTTGCAACCATAGGGTGACGTATGTACTGTTGCCTGTAAAATGGGATGTCAATCTGCTCAAGGGGAGGTCAATTGGAAAGGGATTGGAGAATATAATTATGAAACCTTTGTCCAGAGGCCACATAGACAGGGCATTGCAAACAATAGTGGTGAATATCCTCCACTTCCCTGACTCACAAATGCAAAATCTTTGGTGCACCAGAGCATTATTACTGTATATACTCAACTATAAGTCGACCTCGCGTATAAGTCGAGGGGAGGTTTGGGAGCCAAATTTATGGATTTATGTGATCCGTGGATAAGTCAAGGGTAAAATGTAGGGACATGTAGCGAAGAATATAAAGGATGAAGCAAAGGAAAACAATGCCAAAGGACCTACAAAATCCCAGCAGGCATAACGGTTTGTGCTGACACTAAAGGCTGAATGGACGAGAGAGTAGAGGGGGGACGGCAGCAGTAACAACAACCAACAACAATAGTACTTCCAGGACAGATTATACTCTTGCCTTTCCCAAGGAGATGGTTCCTTTTTTATGAGTTAAAGTACAGTACTTACATGGACTGTGGATAAGTCGACTCAGCTTTTTGGGTCAAATTTTTGACTAAATTTTCTAGATTTATACATGAGTATATTCACTATATCTTCTCTTCAAGTAGACACTGCAGACACTGAAAGGGTACGGCTGGAAAAGCTTGTTCTAAATGGGAGCAGAATAAGGTTAAAAAATATTGTTCCATTCCAAAAGATTTTTATAGAATGGGTTCCATAAAGAATAGGTTGTTTGGGAAAAAGCACACGTCGATCCCCAACGTTCCTAAATAATGATGCTTGAGTCGGGGTTGGGGGGATGCTGCAAAAGTACGGTAGTATCAAATTAGGAGAATATGAATTTGAGTTTCCAAGTGGGCAGCCAAGTTAATCCCTTGCAACCAAAACAACTCATTTTGAGCTGAAAACTCATAAAGATTAATGAAGTTTATTGCTGTTTTGGGCCACATCCCACCCCAGAAGGTGGAAAATTACTGTGCAAAAGGAATTCATATCCTTATTTGTTCCTCTGTTTTTCCTGGTGTTCTTTAATTAAATTTCCCCATTATAGGTTAAATTGCGTTCATTTTGATACTTCTGTACTATTGAATCCAGTGATGTAGCTATGGAGGGGGGGGGCCCACAAAAGGGGGGAGTTTTCCCCCCCCAATAAAACCCCCCCCCCAAGTTTTTCTTCACTCCCCAAATTGCTGCCATTGTAGTAACTTAAATCTTCAGCTGAGCATGTTGGAAATACAGTTTACACATTCAGGCCAGGTGACCAGGGCAATGAGAACACAGCAAATAGATTAGTTAAAGGCACAGATGATTTGCAGTATCAGACTCTCTGCAATGCTGTGAATTTGTGAAGTGGAGGAAAAATTCAATGAGGGGGGAAGAAGTCTGATTTTGGGGAGGTCAAAGCCCTCCTTTTGCCCCTGTTGTAGCTATGTACCGGGAGGAGTCACTGCTTTTCTGCTACCAGCTGCAACAGAAATTAAAATTGTGATTCCATATATTTTGCACTTAAAATATATCGCTCTGCATTATCTGACAATGCCTTTCCTTATGGCCAGATCCTTCTACAAGATGTTGTTGTGTGTCTTCAAATAGTTTCCAACTAATTGTGACCCTAAGGGGCCCTTATCATGGGGTTTTCTTGGAACGTTTTGTTCAGAGGGGGTTTGCGTTTGCCTTCCTCCTCTGAGGCTGAGAGAGTGTGACTTGCCCATTGTCACACAGTGGGTTTCCATAGTTGAGCATGGATTTGAACCCTGGTGTCCAGAGTCGTAGTTGAACATCCAAACTACTGTACCGCTGGCTCTATAATACTTGCAATGAGGTTTTACTGATTAAGCAAAGATACTCCACTCTGCCTAGTGACTTCTGGGAGATGTAGTTCAAGAAAGTAACTTTCCCAAGCTACAACTGAGGAAGGAGACTTAAGTCTACAAAAGCTTATTCTACCAATGTCTGTCTTTCTCTCAATTAGTCCCAAAGATGCTGCAAGACTCCTTTCCATACTTTTCCAAGCTCCATGTTGGGCTCTGAGCAGTTCCCCATCATACTCTTTTAAAAATTATCCCACATTTTCTTAATCATAAAACACATTTCACACACAAACAGACACACATGTAAATTGAACCAGAAGATGCACACAAAAGCTGCGCACCAAGAAATGGACAGAATGCACCACCTTCCAGTATCTCCCACAGTTAAAGACACTATTTAACAACTGGTAAATATTTTTTCCCATACATTACTGTGCAAATCTTGTGAGACAGGGAGAAATTCAACCAATGCAGCCTTTTCTGACATAGAGGTCTTGTGGTAGGCAAAGCTTTCTGTGCTTATCATACTTGATAAATCCTCAGGAGCCTTTCCAGAAGTAAAGGTGTCAGCTTGGCCAAAATTGCAAGATGAAACAGATCTGTCAACTGAAGGCACCTCTGAGGTGCCAGAGTTAATTGTTTGTGTAAGTACGCATGGTGTAGTAGTTTGAGCATTGGACTACGACCCTGGAGACTAGGGTTCAAATCCTGGCTCATCCATGGAAACCCACTGGGCGAGTCACACTCTCTCAGCCTCAGAGGATGGCAATGCCAATCCTACTCTGAAGAAACTTGCCAAGAAAACCCCGTTGTAGGTTCACCTTAGGGTCCCCATAAGAGAAGAACAACTTGAAGGCGCACAACAACAACAGATAAGCATGCAGAGGTGTGGTATTTATTTTGGAAGAAGCCTTCAAGTGATCTCCAGAAATTTCAAAATGTCTTTTGCTTCTTTGGAAACTTTTACCTGCCCTGGTTGTTGCACTTCACAATGAATATTGTTAGTTTGGGACTTTTTAAACAATTCTTTGCTGAAACATGTTGACCTGCTGCTGTTCTTGTCTGTGGATTAGGAACCTCTTCCTATTCTTTCCATGCTATTTCCGCCTCTGGTACCAACTTTTCTGCTAAAGAAGTAATGCCCATCTATGCCATACCTGTTGCACTACTTCAGTTGCACATTCGGTTGCACATTTGCTTGAACATTTCACACTGCACACATTTTTGCAACGTTGCCATGGACCATGTAGTATCAAATAGTATCTCCACATGGGAACCTTTATGCCATGCAACTGTCGCGTTTGATCTCAGCCAATATCACAGCAGAATCTCTCTAATTTTCGCATTACATATCTTTTTTTGGAACTACGGCTCCAAACTGACCAGGGAATAACAACAACAACAGCATAACATGATATTGTTCTAATAGAAACTTGTATTTCAGAACTAATCGAATAAAGTTTTCCAGGGCAGAAAAGCAAGCGTTATCATCACTGTCTACTGATACTTGGTCCACCTGCTTGGAAAGGCATAGGCAGGAATCAATAACGTTTCTGGGAACCTTAGCCAGGGCTGTGAAACATAAAGGCCTTTCTGGATGCTTGTTCCAGCAACAAATCTCATTAAGGGAACAGCTGAATGAACAGCGCTTCCTAAGCTGAATCCAAATCTCTGCTGAGTGCATTGACACTGATGTGGTTTTCCTTCTGGGTTGTGGCTGCTGGCGCATTGTGCCAAAATCGGATAGAGGAAAGCAGTTGTTTAATTATTGGGATGTGATTACATAAGAATATTCTTGAGGGGGCTATTTTCTGGATTCTTCTTTTCTTAAAAACAAAACACATTTTACACACAAACAGGCACACTTATAAAACAAACCACAAGATGCATACAAAAGCTACTCACCAAGACATGCACAGAATGCATCACTTTCCAGTATCTCCACAGTTAAATACAATATTTAACAACTGGTAGATAAATTTCCCCATACCTTTCTGTGCAAAGCAGGTGAGCAATACTCTATGCTGTTATAGTTAGCATAATTAATAAACGAGGCCTGTATTCCAGAGAATGAATATGTGGTTGATCCTTTTTTTTTAAAATGCACATACATGGTTCGCTTTTACAAAATCCAGGCTCTCTTTTTCCAACTGGAAAAGAGACAACTTCATCACATCTTTCTAAATTCCAATAGCATGCTATTTTAAATCTTGCCAAGAGGCAGGAAAACCCATTTAGCCATCATCATCATCATCATAATCATCATCATCTTCTTCTTCTTCTTTATGGTTATTATTATTAAACGTGGATTGTTTTAATATGTATGTGTCTTACTTGTTCTTTAAAATTGATGTTGCATTTTTAACTGATGTTGTGTATTTGTTACTTTGTTGTTTCTCACTTTGATCTGTGAAGAAAGGCGAGTAACAAATAATAATAATAATGATAGCTGTAAAGTGAAGTCGAAGGCTTTCATGGCCAGCACCCATATTTTTTGTGGGTTTTTGGGGGCTATGTGGTTGTGTTCTAGAAGAACACGTAGTTATTAGTTGTAGTTATTGTTGTTGCTGTTGCTGCTTCTGTTATTCATGTAGGATAGATCCCTAAAATAACATTAAGGGACCTCTTTCTGGATTGACTTCAGCCTTTTGATTAGTAATAATAAGTATTTCTTTAAGCTCAGCTTGCCAAAATTGCTGAATGTACTGGACTGGACTGGGACTGGACCAGACAATAAGTTTGGGAGAAGGGAATACTTTACCTTCTGTTTGAGGCCAGCGTGTGTGTGTTTGTTTGTGTGCGTGTGTTTCTGTTGTGGTTTTGTTAACAGTTCCTGCTGGTGTTACAAAGCAAGATCAGCAAGCAGTTGCAGGAGCTGTTCTGTCTTGTGGGCCATTATAGTAAAAGCAGCTTGTTTGGGTCACTTCCCGGATGGGAGTCTTTTGTGATAGACTCTGGAATAAGTGTTTTTTGTTCCGTGGCTAAAAGAAGCTGCTATCAGCCAAACAAGAGAGTAGCAAGAAGAGAGTGCCTGATATTGCAGATATTTGGGGAGGTCAGGTAAACCTCAGTCAGTCTGCTGGAGCAGCAACAATGAGTTTTATGACAATTTAAAGGCAATGCACATTTTGTGAAGTCCAAGGCTTTCACAGCTGGCATCCATAGTTTTTTGTGGGGTTTTGAGGCTATGTGGCCATGTTCTAGAAGAGCTTATTCCTGACGTTTCACCAGAATCTATGGCTGGCAGTCTTCAGATAATGCTAAAGATGCATTCTCTGAATGCATTCTCTAATGATGCCAGTCACAGATGCTGGCGAAACATCAGGAATATACTCTTCTAGACAGGGATGTAGCCAGGATTTTAGGGAGTGGAGGGGGGGGGGGCCAGACTAAGTGCCACCATTATAATGGGGCTTGGGTGCGGCGGCGCAGCAGCACGCACCATTCATTTTTCTAATGGAAGGGGGGGTCCAGACCCCAAGAACCCCCCCCCCTTGGCTACGTCCCTGTTCTAGAACATGGCCTCATAGCCTGAAAAGGCCACAAAAAACAATACACATTTTATTTGACTTTTACAGATGCTCTCTGTTGGATGCATGAAAATATTGTGTCCTAAGACCATTTTTCATGACGGGCAAAGAAAACCTGGGGGGAGGACAGAGGAATGTTTTAATAGGTAATGACAAAAAATTGTTGTTGTTGTGTGCTTTCAAGTCATTTCTGACTTATGTCAACCGTAAGATGAACATCTCACAGGGTTTTCTTGGCTTGCCTTTGCCTTCCTCAGAGGCTGAGAGAGTGTGACTTGGCCAAGTGGGTTTCTATGGCTGGGCAATGATTCAAGCACAGGTTTCTAGAGGCTGCTAGGATACTAGAAGCTACTGTGCTGAAACCACTGCACCTAGGGTTGCCATAAGTCAGGACCTCCAAACCGGGACGTATGTAGGATAAATGTAGGACAAATTTTTCAAATGTAGGACACATTTTTTGTTAAAAGCACCCCAAACAAACTTTGGAAGGCGACACTCTCTCGGCTTCAGAAACAGTGCTTGCATGCCTCTCAAGCTGACTCATATCTTCTTCATCATCATCATCATCATCGCACTATCATTGTCAAAACAAGGGAGACTTGTTAGCATTAAAAGCACCCCCCCAAAAAACCCACCTTGAGGCCTCTGGCCACTCACTCACCACCTCCTTCCCCTCCTCCTTTTCCTCCCCCTCCTCCCCCTCCTCCTTCTCCTTCTCCCCCTCCTCCATTCGCCTGGGGCGGACGGGGCGGAGGAGGAGGGTGGTGCGGTCACGCGCAAGGGCGGGGAGGGTGGCGCGCGGCCGCACTCAGGAGGCGAACCGCCTCCACCTTTGTCTGTTCCACGCGGCCGCGCGGCTTGGGGAAAAGGGGGCGGAGGAGGAGGAGGTGAGTGACAGCTCAGGTGGATGCAATGGTCAGGAGCACTTGTTATCAGCTTCGGCTGATACGCCAGCTGCGCCCCTTCCTAGAACTGGGAGACCTTGAAACAGTAGTACATGCGCCGGTCACCTCTCGACTGCACTTCTTTAATGCGCTCTACATGGGGCTACCCTCGTGCCAAGTTCGGAAACTTCAACTCGTACAAAATATGGCAGCCAGGTTAATTACCGGTACTTCTCGTAATGATCACATAACACTGGTTTTGAAATCCGTTCACTGGCTGCCAATGAGTTTCCGGGCAAAGTACAAGGTGTTGGTGATGACCTTTAAAGCCCTACAAGGCTTGGGTCCAGAAGACTTACGGGAATGCCTTCTTCCGTACTGTCCTTCCGCACTCAGGTCCTCGAAGGGGAAGAATCGACTTCATCCAAAAAAGTCTAGACTAACCTCAGTTACCCAGAGGGCCTTCTCCATTGCTGCTCCGAAGCTCTGGAATGGCCTGCTGAAGGAGATCCGCCACATTTCTACTCTTACAGCCTGTAAGAAGGCTCTTAAGACGGGTCTCTTCCGGCAGGCCTTCCCTACCTAGTTCCTCTCCCCGTCTACTGTGACTTACGTCGCTCTGTCCACCAATTCTCCTCTGAAATTTAAGGAGAAGAATTCAATGGAAATTCATAAAAACAAGAAGAAGGGCCTTCCTCCGTCTCAACTGTCATCCTCAGACCTGGGAGGGAGTGGCAAAGACAGGCCCAGGTCCATCAGGTCTAGCTGTCAAGTCTGTGACTTATGTCACTCGCTTTTATCTTATTTTATTGTATTCGCTGTAGTTTTATTGCTGGAACCTGCCCGGATTCCTTGGGATTGGGCAGGCTATAAATCATCATCATCATCATCATCATCATCATCATCATCATCATCATCATGGTATGCTGTGAAGGTTAGGGAGGCTGAAGTGTTCTGCAACTGGTTTTTGTGTATTCCCATTGTGTTTGTGGGAAGGGAGAAGTGGGACCTAGAAACTATATATACACTTGGAAACTGGAGGCAGAAAGAATATTGGCCAATTCAGCCACATCAGTGCTCAGCGAGGCATGTTCAATGCTGCTCAGGTGTGTGTTTGTGTGTGTGTGGTGGGTATTCCTTAAACAAGCTTTCTCAACTTTCAGGGACGTAGCCGGGAAGGGGGGGGGTCTGGGGGTCCGGACTCCCCTTTGGGTGGGGGCAGTGCACATTCACGCTCCTTCCTCCTTCTCCTCCACTGAGCCCGAATTAGAATTCAATATGGCAGCGGTAAGTTGCTTTTTTAAGCTGTGCGATAAAGTCCTTAGTTACAACACAGCACATAACTCAAGGGCATGAAAGGGGGTATATATATCTCCCCCAGCCCTAGCCATTCTGTGCCATTCCCTCCATGTAACCTTTGGATGGTGTCTGAGCCACTGTTTTCCATGGATCTCTCTTCAGGATACCATTCAAAGCCCAACACAGTCCATTTGTAGAAGCCTGATGGAACAGGAAATGTTTCCAAAATTTGGGGCAGCCACTGAGATGGCCCTGTCTTATTTGTTTCCACCAAACATTCCCAAGGAGATAGTGATAAGAAAGATGGTCCTCTCCCAAAGATCTTAGAGCCCTAATAGGTTCTCATAGGGAAATACAGTCCTTCAAACAATCCACACTTGAGCTGAACCTTAGAAAGAACGTCCTGATGGTAAGAGCTGTTCAGCAGCTGAATGTACTGCCTTAGAAGTTGGCTGATTTTTTTTTCCATTGGAGGTTTAAAAACAAATGGCCACTTTTGAGGCATGCTTTTGCTATAGCTTTCTGCATTGGCAGGGACTTGGACTAGTTTGCTCAGATCCTACATTGTGCTTGCTTAATGTAAATCTACACACACATAGTTATGTGGTGGTTGGACTACACACCCTTCTGCTGAATATCATCACTGAATGATTAATGTTGTGCAACTGAGTGTGTATCTGCCAGTGGGCCTGTGTGCTGTCCAGTTATGCACTGACTGGGGAAGACAGTGGCTGCTTCTGCAATCCCCGAGAATCAAGAAGGTCATTGAAGACAAATGGCAATGCCTCATCCAAGAATGTGTAACTGCGTGGCTGGAATCCTGCTGGTTAATCCAGAACAGCATAACAATTTTAGTATTGTAAATACCCTAAAGGCACCAGATCCTGGCTGATCTTGGGAGCTAAGCAGGATTGGCCCAGGTTGGCATTTGGATGGGAGATCACCAAGGAATCTCAGGTGCTATAGGCTATATTTTGGAAGATGGGACTGGCAAAACCACCTCTGAGTATTCCTTGCCTAAAAACCCCCTATGAAATTCATGGGGTCACCAGAAGTTAGGCAACTTGGATATATATATATATATATATATACATACATACATACATACACACACACACAGATTAGCAAAGCTGGAGGTGCATTGAGTGTGGTGGTGCTATTGCAGAAGACATAATGTCCACTCTTTTCCCTCTTCTGTGAAGATCCTCTCCTACCAAATGTCCTTCTGCTACACTTTTATTTTCTGGATGTCCTTCTTTGCCACCGGTTACTTGAGCTGACATATTAACCAGACTCTGTCTCTTGAAAAATTCCAGTTTCTACACAACTTTAAAGGAGACCGTCACTTGTCTTCCATCCAGCGCACCCTATTAAACCAACACCTACATGTGTTGATTGGAGCATTAATGTTGTCTAGGAAACCTGGGTTAATTGGGTGTCCAAACACAAGGGTTTCAAGATGTTGGCTGAGATCCTACATCCAAATCATGTCACACTCACATAGCTAAGTTCTGCTGAAAACCAAAGTTGTGGAAGTGATGGTGTCTCTGCCCATGTGCCTGCTTCTTGTACCCTTGTGCAATGGGGAATAATGCGGAGTGGCTGGTTCTGCCATCCCAGTGCATCAAGTGGTACAAAGAAGCCACTGAGGAATAATGATGTGCCAGCAAAAAAAGGCCAACAGCTGCATGTCTGGAATCCAGTAGGTTAGTCACAACTGGAGTAGACACATTGAATCAATTGTTGAATTGTGAGTCTTTACACGTGTACATCAAAATTATTTAATGGGTGTGATGTAACCAGGACTAACAATAGGATCTAGACCCATATGAAATTGTTACACTTGGGAACCTCTGCTTACTGGGGGTTGCCAGGTAAAATAAGGGACTGGGCTCCTATACTTTTAATCGTATAGAGGATGAAATGGAAACCCATAGAGTGACTTTGGGCAAGTCCCACTGTCTCAGCCTCAGAGGGAGGAAAAGGCAAACCTACTCTGAACAAATCTTGCCAAGAAGACAGCATAGTAGGGCTGCCTTAGGGTCACTGTAAGTCAGAAATGACTTGAAGGCATGAAACAGCAAAAAATGGAATGTCATGCAAGAAATTCCCTCTTCTACAAATCCATCTTCTACACAATTCCCTTCTCTACCCAACTATTAAGCAACCAGCATAGCGTAGTGGTTTGAGTGTTGGACCAGGACTTGGGGAGACCAGAGTTCAAATCCTCACTCAACCCTGGAAACCTATTGGGAGGCCTTGGGCAAGTCACATTCTCTCAGCCTCAGAGGAAGATAAAAATGGCAAAGTCCCCCCGAAGAATCATTGCCAAGGAAACTCCATGATAGGTCATCACCATAAGTCAGAAACAACTTGAAGGCCCACAACAACAAACACAACTATTCAAGAAATAAGAGCCCTGTTCTTATTTTACTGGCAACCTTACTGCTTATACAATCACGAATTCACTATGTCCATTTCACAATTGGCAAAAAAGGTACAGCCATGTGTATAAGAAAACTTACACAGGTTTATGACACCAATGAGATTTTGTCTTCTACTTCAAATCCCAGGGGAAGCTGACTTGATGCCTTTCCTTAAGGCTGAGAATTATTGCGCTTACCCCATCTGGCAATATCAGCAAAAACAGTGGGCTCCTTGGGTTACCTGCATGCACATGCATGTTAATGTGCAGTTAGGCCTCGCAAGGGAGCATCCTTCCCACTTCAGACACGTTTCCTGGGCATGGCAATCCAGGGGTCCGGCAGGAAAGCAAGCTGAATGCGAGGAATATGAATAAATCTTGCTGAGAGGGGAGCAGGTGGAAAGGGCTGCATGATCAGATCAGTCTACCTGAAGGGAGTAGATGTACACCTGCTGCTGGTTGTTCTTCAGGTTTACTCCAATCTGGTTGTATTTGGAAATACTGGTCTTCTGTCTCTTCCAGTTCAAATTCTTTGAGATTGGTTTTGTTTGCTATACCTTATGCTGTATTTTATTTTGCTAACTTAGAAGAAGCTATTTGCTGTAGGAGTCTGAAGACGTGTGTTGCCAAGAAAAGACTTATCAAAATGTTTCGACTTCTGCAACATATATCATTGGATAGAGATGGTTTATAGTTCTACAAACGGCCTTCTGTATCCACTGATTCTTTATCCATCGATTCAGGCATTCACCTGCATGTATAGAATGCCACAGAGCATGTGACATGAAATATACATTAGTAATAGAATAATGGGAATATCATGAGGAAAAAGGAGTAATTAGGAAAGATAATGATGCTAGGAATGAGGGTCCTGCAGGAAAGCAAGCTGAATGTGGGAAATATGAATAAATCTTGCTGAGAGGGGAGCAGGTGGAAGGGGCGATTCACAGCTTGAAAATATTCACACACACACACACACACACACACACACACAAAAGCAAACCTGTGCCATTGTATTTAATAGGATTTGGTATCCATGAGGGTACTGGAACCATACCTCAGTGGATACCAATGGCCCATTGTAGATACATACTGTTGTATAGAGATTGTTCAGTATTCTCAGTATCTTATAATATATACTCTTTATACTGTTGTGATGTTGTTGTGCCCATTGTTCTACTGTTTCTTGTTGTTAAACTTGGAACAGGATCACTGCCCACTGACATGGAACACTGCTGTCACAGGCACAGTCCACTTGGGTTGCAGAACAAGCCAGCTGGCTTATAAAATGACCTTCTTCAGATTGTGGGGACTAGTATGTGTTGCATTACTTTGTATTCTTTCTGATGTGCTGCTATGCAAGGCTTTATTCAGTGGGCCCTTGGTATCTGCTGGGGTTTAGTTTCAGGACCCCCTGTGGCTACCAAAATCTGTGGATGCTCAAGTCCCATTATATACAGTGGCATAGTAAAATGGTGTCCATTATACAAGATGGCAAAATCAAGGTTGGATTTTGAAAAGTTTTACATCATCATCATCATCATCATCATCATCATCAGAGGGAGACATCAGGCAGACCCAGCAACATCAGGACTGCCTGAAGGAAGAGGCCCCTCCCTCCTCAACTGTCATCTCGGCCTCAGAGGGAGCCATCAGGCAGACCCAGCAACATCGGGGACTGCCTGAAGGAAGAGGCCCCTCCCTCTTTCAACTGTCATCTCGGCCTCAGAGGGAGCCATCAGGCAGACCCAGCAACATCGAGGACTGCCTGAAGGAAGAGGCCCCTCCCTCTTCAACTGTCATCTCGGCCTCAGAGGGAGCCATCAGGCAGACCCAGCAACATCAGGACTGCCTGAAGGAAGAGGCCCCTCCCTCTTCAACTGTCATCTCGGCCTCAGAGGGAGCCATCAGGCAGACCCAGCAACATCAGGATTGCCTGAAGGACGAGACTTCTCCCTCATTTAACTGTCACCTTATATTTGTTGTGTGTTCAATTTTTACTGTACACCGCTATGATCATTGCGGAATAGCGGTCTATAAATAAAATGTATTAAAAAGTAAAATGTATCATCATCATCTAATCTCGGCCAAATTTCCCCCAATCCCTGGGGTGTGGCATTATTTTTAGTTCTCTCAAGCATGAGATTCAAGGTGGTTTACAGGAAAAGCGATTCAAGGAAAATCCACATATAGATAAGAACATGCAAACCCTATGAGTGAAATCATTTTAAACTGTCTGTAGAATTAAAACCATATAAAGCATTGATTTACAAGTATATATTAAGAAACAACACAGCAATAGAACAGAAAATTCATCATATAAAATGATCAGAGTTCCCAAACGCCTACCGGAAAATCCATCACGAGGCTTATAGATTTCTTTGAGACATATTAAGTCCTGTTAGCAGCTTCTGGGCTGTGTGTGAAATGTTGATTTCCATCCAGGTTTAGCCTCAGTTACAGGCTAGCCAAGCCTGGATCCACACTGCAAAAATAATCCAATGTGACACCATTTTAACTGCCTTGTCTTGGTGCTATGGAATCCTGGGGATTGTAGTTTTGTGAGACATTTAGCCTTCTTTGGGGCCATTCAAACTACCTTTTACCCCGGTTCAGAAACCAGATTAAAAGCGGGAAGTTCATACTGGCGCCAGTTTTTTTTCACTCCAAGTTGAGGCTTGCACACCCGTTCAGGGGCAAATCCTCTTGGCGCAGGTCTTTTGAAAGCAGATTATTTCCTGTATCTTTTGAGAAAAACCGGGTGCCGGCAAATGTGAACTTGTCATGATCAATTATTTTGTGTGTGTGTGTGTGACAGAATATGCGGATGCTTGTGTTTCCTTTTAAATTTGGCAAATTGATACAATGTGTGAATGCTTTTGCTACATATGTATATGTGTATGTAAGGCATTCTGGGGCGGCAGTCGGAGGGAAAGCAAGAGGATGCAGAGATGGCATTCTGAGGTGAGGTATTATTATTGTTGTTGTTGTTGTTGTGATGGGAAAAGGCTGGCATGGGGGGAGGCAAGGGCTTTGGATGTGACATTGGGCTTGAAGGGAAGGGAAGGGAAGAGGTTCCAAAGAGGAGGAAATGCTGGGCTGGAAGGAAGCAAAGGGGAAGCTAGTGGCTGGCATTCAGAGGAAAGGCTGTCAAACCCATGACTTTGGGGGAGTCACACACTCTCAGCCTCAGGAGAAAGGCAATGGCAAATCTCCTCAGAACTAATCCTGCCAAGAAAACCCCAGGATGGGGTCATTTTAGGGTTGCCATAATCTGTAATGACCCAAATGCACACAACACACACACATATCCCTGGAGGTTTTTACATTTGACAAGTTGACAGAACACTGCTGCCAGTTTTTTTTTTAAAAGGAGGGGGGAAGCACCTATTCGGTTGGCCAATGACTGTAGGATATGTCATCTTTGATGAAAGCAGAAGTGAATTTGATTGACAACAAAGGAGGCTCCATTTTAAAGCAGTACTGCAAATGTGAACTTCAGAGGGGCAAATTGCATCGATCAAGGTAGAGGGTAGTACGAACTTCTTTCTGAACAGATTCGATGTGGGGGACCCGGATCTGACCAGTTCTATCCAAGGCAAATGAGCGAGTAAGAATGGGCCATTGTCAGAGAGCAGTAATGCTACAACAAACTATAATTCCTATGATTCCATAGCATGGAACCATGACAATTGAAGTGGTTTCGTACTGGATTATTTCTGCAGTGTGGATGCAGCATAAAGGGTTGAATCCCTCCAAAATAGATGTGATGTTGTAGGTAGCGCCTTTCAACATTTAGCTCCCCTCTGCCATGACTACTGGCACTTTCCTTGCCTTGGTTGAGAACAATGTTGGTGAACCACATCTTACCAAAAGGAATTATTTCTGTTTTTATTTCCAGTAAAACAACTAATCTTGTCTCATGGAAAGAAAAAAGAGAGAGGGGGGAAAACTTTGGGAATGTTCCGGAGATAGTAGATACCTGGTCTGTTTTGCTGCGCATTCATTTCTGGGTCCAAAGATGTGAGATAACGCAGCTGTGTTTCTTTTGTTCAGCCAAAAGAAAATGAAATGTCACTTTCACAGACAACAGCGCAGAAGAGAGCCTTACAAGGCTGGTGGAGCGTCTCTCAGATGGATGGTCTTTTAATCCCCCGGCCGAGGTGATCAATCCTCTGGAAGGACCGTATACACAGTGTCAAGTTGAGGCATCCAGCCATTCAGACAACACAACTTGGCACCCATTTTAGGAAAGACAAGGGTTGGGAGCTTGAGGGGCTTATGCAGGTTGCCCCCCCCCCCCCAAATGTGTTGAGGTTGGCTTGCATTGGTCTATTATACCATCAAAACACACACACACAAAACTGGGTGCAAAAAATATCTCAATTTCTGGTGTGTCTTCTATCACAAACTGTTTGTGACGATTTCTCCTCCCACATTGCCAAAGCTCAGCCAAGCCTCAGTCTCTGATGTCAGGTTATTATTTATTACAGTCCTCCCAGGGGGAAAAAAACCTGTTTTGATTTCTTCTTCTTCTGGTTTCTTTCCTCCTACACAACTATAGCATTTCGAGACCGCTTCTAACTAGCGCAGTTCCATCCGATGCCATCCTGGGATGTGCAGTTTTGTGAGATTTATAGAACGTTCTGCCAGAGTAGATAATTATAACAATTTTGGTGCTATGATTCCATTTTAACTCCTGCGGTGTTATCCGAAAGGAACGTGGGATTTACAGTGTGGTGAGGCACTAGAGCTCTCTGGTAGATCATTTAAAATGCCTCACAAAACTACAAATCCAGGACACTATAGGATGGAGCCATCAGGTGCATCTGAAATAATGCAGTTTTGACACCACTTTAAGTACTGTAGTTCCATCCTATGAAATCCTGGGATTTTGTAGTTTTACAAGGTTTTTAATGTTCTCTATTAAAGAGTCCTGGTGCCTCACAATACTACAAATCCCAATATTCTGTAGGATGGAGCCATTTGGAAACAGGAGAGTCAGGTAGGCAGTTGGGGACCATTTGCTCCTCACATTCCTGTCTTTGACTTGTGCATAACATATAAATGAGAACAGGGATTTCCTCCCTTGTTTATGTGACAGATTCCTTGTTGTAAACATCCAAAGTTCCTGTCGACTCAATTTCATATATTGTTTATTTTGATAAACAAACATAGCCATCTCCATGGATGGACAAAAGGTGGTGATGAATAGTAGACAGAGATGATGTGTTTTGCTCTAAGATGTTACTGTTTCCAAGCTGTCGAAGGGTAGAAAAGCTGGACTCTGAGAAGCCTTCAGTTGTCTCACTTTGGACCTTTCCAGGTGGACCTGTATCTGCTGCAGAAATAAAGCTTTCCCCCTGCAACCTTGCCTGCGTTGCTGCTGCTAATCTGGATTCTCTGCTGGGCAATGAATCACACTCTTATGACATAATATGGTAGCCGTGGTTGTTTCTTGACATCTTGTCAGTGTTTTTTCTTTTACACCCAGGAAAGTAATCTTATGGATATGGTTGCATTGGTTTTGGCCATGGCATGACATTCATTTTCAGTTCAGAGTTCACAGGAGATCATAGAATCCTAAGAGACCCCAAGGGCCATCCAGTCCAGCCTCCTGCCATGCAGGAACTCACAATCAACACATCCCCGACAGATGGCCATCCAGCCTCTGCTTAAACAATTCCAAAGATGGAGAATCCACCACTTTCCGAGGCAACATCTTCCACCGTTGAACACCCTCAGGATGTTCTTGCTATTGTTGAAGTGGAATCTCTTTTCCTACAGTTTGAATCCATTGCTCTGGGTCCTAGACCCCGGTGGAGCAGAAAACAAACTTGATCCATCCTCAAGATGAGATCAATTCAAATATTTAAACATGGCTGTCATGTCACCTCTTAACCTTCTCTTCTCCAGACTAAACATATGCTAAGCCTCTTCTCATAGGACTTGGTGGATTTCAGACCTTTCACCATTTTGGTCATAGATCATAGACTCATAGAGCTGGAAGAGACCACAAGGGCCATCCAGTCCAACCGCCATGCAGGAACTCTCACTCAAAGCACCCCTGTCAGAAGGCCATCCAGCCTCTGTTTAAAGACCTCCAAAGGAGACTCCACTTCACTCCGAGGAAGGAGTGTTGTGATGTCCAGCCGGGACTGTTTGAATCTCCCCCTGCATTTCCCTTTATATTAGTCCAGGCCATAGTATGTTTTAGTACAGAAAATGTTCTTCGTATTAGTTGTGGGAGGAGCTGTATATATCCCCTGCATTTTTCCAGGTTTGGTTTGCCCCTTCCGAGGAAGCTCTGTTTTAGCTAGAGGCTTTTTAGTTTTTAGGCAGTCTTTGCTGTGAGCTTGCAGAGAACTGTCTTTTTTGTGGCAGTCAGGCCCAGACAGCCGGAAAGGGCATTTCTTACACGTTAGCCATTACCAACAACAAATCAGTCAAAGGAATCAGGAGCTGAAAGACTTTGCACCAGCTCCATTGAGTGAGAAAATCAAACCAAGATTAAACCCAGAGAGATGACATCCTGAAGATTGTTGAAACTCAAACTGTAAAGTACTGTATTCTTTATTTCAAGTTATCTAGAGCTGGGGAGGAAAAAACTCTTTATTTTTGTTCTTTAAATTAAACTTCCCCCTTTTGAACTTTATATTCAGCATCAGAGCCTTTTTGGTAAAAGAGTGTGTTTTCACCAGGGTACCAGCGTTGCACACCCAAATCTGCCACCATCTTTAGTTGGGTGTGTCTTCACAAGTGTGTTCCATTGTCAAACAGCCCTGTCTGTCAAGACGTTCTTCTGAATGTTGAGATAGAATTTCTTTTCCTGCAGTTTGAATCTGGTCCTATTCTCTGGAGTAGCAGAAAACAAGCTTGCTCCATTCTCAATATGACATTCCTTAAATAGGGCTATGGTGTCACCTCTTAATTTTCTCTTCTCCAGGCTAAACATACACAACTCTCTAAGTCACTCTTCATAAGGCATAGTTTCCATACACTTCACCACCAATTGAATTGTGGAGCCCAGAACTGGACATAGGATTATTCCAGGTGAGGCCTAACCCAAGCAGAATAGAGTGGCACTATTACTTTATTATTATTATTATTATTATTATTATTATTATTATTATTATTATTATTA
>NC_056524.1:271552804-271557311 GCF_019175285.1 Sceloporus undulatus
ACCTTTATTTATAAAGCACTGTAAATTTACACAGCGCTGTATATACAATCTTTTTAATTGGACGGTTCCCTGCCCTCAGGCTTACAATCTAAAAAGACAAGACACAAAAGGAGAAGGGAGTGATGGTGGGGAAGGGGCCTGTCTAGTAAGATAATACATATAAAATATATAGCAATACAGGAAATGATTGAGTATAACAGACAACAAAAGAACATCAAATAGCAAGTGACAATTATGCAATGCCTGGGAAGGCTTCTCTGAACAGGATGGTCTTCAGCTCTGTTTTGAAGCTGGTTAAAGAAGTGATGGCCCTTGTGTCTCGCGGGGGAAGAAGGTTCCAGGAGTGAGGGGCAGCAAGTGAAAAGGGGTGAATCCTAGATGGGGCAGAGGAAATCCTGGGCTGAGACAGCAGACCTTGACTACCAGAACGGAGGGCCCTGGTGGGAAGGTGAGGAGAAAGAAGGTCTGATAAGTAAGGAGGGGCCAGTCCATGGAGGGCTTTGAATGTCGACAGCAGGAGCTTATACTGAATGCGGAAAGGGAGGGGGAGCCAGTGAAGGGATGCCAACACAGGAGAGATGTGGTCAGAGCGGTGGGTGGAAGTGATAATGCGTGCAGCTGAATGCTGGACAGAGATTAAAGGACGGAGGTGAGAAAGAGGAAGCCCAGCCAGGAGGATGTTACAGTAAAGTCGTGAGATCACTAGTGTCATGAGTAGAGGCAGAGAGATATGGTCGGATTTTGGCAATATTATACAAAAGAATCTACAAGCCTTGGCTGTGATCTGGATCTGAGGGATACACGACAGAGAAGAGTCAAAGATAAAACCAACTGTGGGCTTGCTGGACTGGTTGAATAGAAATGTTGATCTTCCCTTGATCTAGACACTACATACCCATAGAATCAAATTGGCTTTTTTAGCTGCCTCTTCACACTGTTGACTCATGTTTAGCTTGTGATCTACTAAGCCTCCTAGATCCCTTTCACATGTTCTGTTGTCAAGCCAGGTGTCACTCAACCTATATCTGTGCATTTCTTTTTTCTGCCTAAGTATAATAACTTTCAATTTCCCTTTTTTGCAAAGCAAAGTTCTGCATGTGAAACCGATGCACAGGCAGTTATGCTTTCTTGGAATGTGCACATCTATTCATCAGCGCTTTCAAGCTGCCACTCAACTGCTGGGATTGCAAACACAGCTGGTCACAATTCTCAATGTTCAGCAGAAGGGTGGGGGAATGCAACCACCACTTAACTACATGTGTGTAAATTTACCCTACGCACACCTGATGTAGGTTCCCAGTTACCATGTCTTCATTTAATTTTCTCTTCTCCAGCATCTGTCACTGGTTGCCAGATCATAATGATCTTTTTCATCCATCTTCAAATACAACCGGCCCTTCTTATACACAAATTGTTTATACACAGATTCAAGCATATACAGTTGGAAAATGTTCAAAAAAAGTATAAATTTCAAATATCAAACCTTGATTTTCCATTTTTTATAAGGGACACCATTTTGCTATGTCATTATATTGAATGGGGTTTGAGCATACACGGATTTTGTTATCCACGAGGGATCTTGGAACCAAACCCCAGCGTATAACAAGGGTCCACTGTATGCTCAGGTTTGTCAATGGCTGCATCTACACTGCAGAATGAATGCAGTTTGACACCGCTTTAACTCCCATGGCTCAATCAAATGGAATTCTGGAATTTGTAGTCTTGTGCTATTTAGCCTTTTCTGTCAGTGAGCTCTGCTAATACCACAAACTACAAATCTCAGGATTCCAGAGGAGTGAGCCCTAACAGTTAAATGTATTAATTCTGCAGTGTGGCAGCAGCAGCCAATGTCTCTCCAGAACTGATGCAAAAATCCACTTCTTTCACATCCCAGGAAATATTCTTCTTTCGACTCCTCCATTCCAGGATTAAACCTTCTGAGCATGTGTTTTTTAAATGCCTCGGGCACCATCACTAAGTTCGCGAAAGCAATAACGGTCCATTGGCACGTCTTATTAGATTCTAACTCCTTACGAATTTTATACACTCCTTGGTTGTTTACTCACTTCTTCTCCCTAAACATTTAAAATGCCTCACCGGGTTGCATTCCTTCAGTGAGTTTCCCGAAGCAATGCTATCATCCATTAAACTGTAATGATTAAAAAAAAGCAACATAAGATTTGGCACAGATAGACTGCTGGAGATTGAGCCAAATTTGCTCTGAAGGGCTCCTCTGCAAGTCAATGAAGATAAGCAGTGTAGGGTTGTTGTTTTGGGGGTTTGGGGGGTAAAAAAAGAAGCCAGTTACAAGTGGATTCCGAACATAGAAACAATAACAAAAAAGCTGCTTTAAATAGAGTTGGGCCATTGATGCCCATCTTAGATTAATATAGCCAATCCTCATTAGCAGCTGTGGCTCTCTAGGATTTCCAGTAGGATTATTATTAATTTCTTTGGATTTTGCCTGGCATATATTCCCTGGTTGTCTCCAACTCAGATACTAACCAAGCTCAGCCCCATTTAGCTTCTGAAATATTATCAATATCAAGAACAATATTATCTTAGGTATTGTTTGCATGGGCAAAAAGGTCCATTTTCCTTCCCTTCCTGTTTGGATGACACATGGTCCGAACTTGGGTTCTGGTCTACAAACTACAAATCCCAGGATTCTCTAGGACTCAGACATGACAGTTAAAGTGGTGTCAAACTGCTTTAATTCTGTAGCGTGACTACACACTTTACAGTAACTATCTAAGTTTGGCATCACCAGGACCTGCCTCCAGTTATCATTCCTCATCTCATGTTTCGGTGTTGAAATCTTAAGTCTTGGGAGAATCATGTCTTGGCAATGCTGCCCTCCAAATGTTATCAGACTGCAATGCCCAGCAGTCCTCACTATTGGCCAGGCTGTCGAAGGCTGATGGGATTTGCAGTCACTTGAGTCCCACCACTGCTCCATATTTACAATCTCCTTGTCCATTCTATTTTGGTTCTGTTTTATCACAAAGGTGTTTTGGAAATCTCATGCACTCCTCTGCATGAAGGACATATCAGTAAAATATCCCTCTTGGGTATGCCTGCCCCATTCTCCTCTCAAATCTCAGGGCTGTTATACTATAAACAATTCCAGTTCTAGCATCCTGAGTTGTCATGCATAGGTCTTCCCAAGGTATTATTATTATTATTATCCTGTTATGATTCTCTTAGATTATTACAATCAGGGTTTTACAGTGGATTTATAATTACATCTAACAGCAAATGCACAAACACACTGGACCTTATCACACGTGGGGGGCAGTTTGCAGCTCAGATCCGCAGTCACTCCCGTTCTAGCAATGCAAAGCGTGATGTTTTTTCACACCAGATCCAGAGTCATTCCTGTCTAGCAATGTGAATTAAGGTTAAAATGTGATGTTTTACCACACCCGGTTGCCTTTCTGTTGCCCTTCCAAATTGAGGGGGAAGAGAAGTCAGTTCAATTCCAAGCAAGTCACGTGATGCGGATTCAAGCAAAGAGGAGTGAGTGCAAATTGTATTACCACACCAGGGAATACTTTGAGGGTTCAACGATTCAAATCAGCCCCCTTGCACATGCTCAGTGGGGCTCTGGACACTGTCCTCCTTCCCTGCCCCCTCCTTAGCTGTCATACTTCATTGGGGGCTAGGAGAAGGCACGGAATGATGGGATCGGTGGCAGGTTGAAGGAGGGGAGCAGATCGGGGTCTAGGAGGACGCAGGGGATGATGGGATCGGTGGCAGGCTGAAGGAGGGGAGCAGATCGGGGTCTAGGAGGACACAGGGGATGATGGGATAGGCGGCAGGGTGAAGGAGGGGAGCAGATCCAGGTCTAGGAGGACGCAGGGGATGATGGGATCGGTGGCAGGCTGAAGGAGGGGAGCAGATTGGGGTCTAGGAGGACGCAGGAGATGCAGGAGATGGTGGGATCAGTTGGTTGGCAGAGAGGAGCAGATGGCATGAAGGAGGAGGAGGGAGATGACAGAGCAGGACGCAGGGGGCCAAGGGGGGGTGACATCGGAGTGGTTTTCCACACTAGATCAATTCGCAGTGCAATTGAACTGCGCTTGAATGTGAATTCTGTGAAATCACTTTTTTTTCGGTTTTACCAAAATGAGGGGTCACTTTGGAATCACTGCGGAAGGAGTGAGGAGCTTCCATAGAAAGGAATGGCATCTGATAATACATTCACTTTACAATGTGAATGCACATTGTTGGACCCGCACTCACGTCGGAACTGAGCTGGAAAATCTCCAAAAAGCTCTGTGTGATATACTCCAGTGTAAAAATAACAGGAGGGAAGTCTGTGCCATCAAATGTCTTGTGGCAGAAGCTTTTGGACAACTAACTGAGGGGCTTGACAGAACGCCTGAAAGGGATGGCATGATGCCGCTTCTTTCCTAGCTGACTGGGGCCATGGCAACCTCATGCCTTGGCCCCAATCCGGCCTTTTGAGGGTGCAAAAAGGACCCACAAAAAGCAGCTCCCTCCT
>NC_056524.1:271557321-271586167 GCF_019175285.1 Sceloporus undulatus
GGTGCCATAGCTGCATTGCCGCAGCTATACAGCGCTCCTTTGGTACTGCATCATATGGACACAGCGCTGGAGGAGTACCATGATGCCACATGCTGTGTGAAGTGGTGTGCGGCGTTGGGGTGCCCAGGGCGTGGAGTCGGGCATGCGTCGTAAAATGAGTACCCAGCTTGTTGGATGCAATTGGCTAGCACATTGTAAACTGCTTAGAGAGTGCCAAGTTCACTATGAAGTGGCATAGAAATTGCTAGTGCTAGTGCTATTTACATACTCGCTTCACTAATAGGGGTGATGGTGGGTGATAGACCTGGGGTTTACACCTGAACAGAAGTCCTAGATTACCTCTCTCTGGGAGTGAGACTCACAGTGATTCTCCAGCCATTTATAGACTTATATTCTTCCCCTCTGGAAACTTCACCTTAATCCCAAAATCTGCCCCAGGATATATTCTGCCCTCTGAATATGGATGCCCAGGCATTCCCAATTTGGTCTTGTTGAGGTCAGACAGACACTCTGTCAGTATCTCACCTGACTCCTCAGCATTGCTGGCAGCATGCTGTGCCACCTTCATTTCACACAATTCCCTGACTGGAACCTCTGCATCTTGAATCGGGTACAGTATTATCTTCTGCAATCCTGAAAGTCACTATCTGCTACCACCCTTTATATTTGCAGTTCGCGCGTGTGTGTGTGTGTGTGTGAGTGTGTGTGTGTGAGTGTGTGTGTGTGAGTGTGTGTGTGTGTGAAAGTCGATTTCTCTTTGCTATTATAAATAAAACTGCATTTGGACCTTGCATTCTGGAGTTGTGTTTCTCTGAACCAATATGCACAGGCTTGATCCCTGCTTTCAGTTGCTCAAAGCCCTCTTCACAATTTCATTTGAGCTAATAAAATTTTCCCCTATTAAACATTGACCGTGGGTGTCCTCTGAGACCTTTTTGGGTAACAACACCTTGCAACACCTGCTGAAATTCCCTCTTCTCCACAACCAGTAAAATTTTAAAAGCCTTCTTCAGTTTCACTCTGACAGCGCTTGTGTCTGCCTGCTTCAGAGAATTAATGTTTGGAAGTCTGTGAAAAGCTGTTGAATCCCAGACAATTATGTTGATTAATTGTATATAACAATTTGTCTGGAATCCTGTTGGGGACGCATGTCTGCTGGAATCAGGACTGGGCAGTTCTGTAACATTCAGATGCAGCGAGAAGCTGTTATGTTACTATGGATGGGAGCCAACAAAGTGCTCGATGTGCATTGGGACCAATGCACAACAGGACTGATGCACAACAGGATTGATGTACATTGTGACTGATAGATACCAGTCCCATTGTGCATCGGAACAGCAGCTAGGGAATGTCAGTTTGCATTGGTAGAGCCTGATTTGCACCAGGACACTTTTACCAAAGTTCTGTTACGCATCTTCATGATTCGCTAGTAGGGTTCCTTAGCACCTCTGCTATGTATATAATATAAAAACATATTGTCTAGATATAATAGTGCCACTATATTCTGCTTTGGTCAGGCCCCACCTAGAATACTGTATCCAGTTCTGGGCACCACAATTCAAAAAGGAGGTTGAGAAACTGGATCGTGTCCAAAGGAGGGCAACTAAAATGGTGAAGGGTCTGAAAACCATGTCCTATGAGGAAAGACTCAGGGAGCTGGGGATGTTTAGCCTGGAGAAGAGAAGGTTAAGATATGATATGATAGCCCTGTTTAAATATTTGAAGGGATGTCATATTGAGGAGGGAGCAAGCTTGTTTTCTGCTGCTCCAGAGAACAGAACTCAGAGCAATGGATGCAAGCTCCAGGAAAAGAGATTCCAGCTCAACATTAGGAGGAACTTCCTGACAGTAAGGGCTGTTCGACAGTGGAACACATTCCTTCCTCGGAGTATAGTGGAGTCTCCTTCCTTGGAGGTCTTCAAACAGAGGCTGGATGGCCATCTGTCAATGGGGAGGCTTTGATTGAGATTTCCTGCATGGCAGAAGGGGGTTGGACTGGATGGCCCTTGTGGTCTCTTCCAACTCTATGAATCTATGATTCTATGTAGAGTCCAGGTTTCAATTCCCAGCATGGCCATAAAACCCCCTGGATGCCATTGGGCAAGTCACACTCTCTCAGCCTCAGGGGAAGGCAATGGTAAACCTCATCTGGAGAAATCTTGCTGAGAAAACCTCATGATAAGTTCACTTTAGGGTCACCATAACTCAGAAATTACTTAAAGGCACACAACAACAACAACAACACATAAAATTGCACAACATAGACTTTGATAGAGGATTTCAGTCATTTATTTTTAAGTTGGTATCTTCAGGGGTAGAACAAGCCATATACAATATTGTTCCCAAGCCAAAAACAGCTATTCAGAACAGGGACTCATCTTGGTAAAATTAGAGCAGCTGGACTTTATAATGTTATTCTCTTTCCATTTTTATTTGCTTGCTAAGAAATGAGTTAACCCAAACGATCTCTTGATAAAAAGAAAACATGTAGGAGTAAATACATTATACACCACACAAAAGCTGGGCACACATGGCCATCGAATAACAGCTAATGATGCCATTTCTTGGATTGCGTCTTGTGCAAAAACCAATTTGCAAAAGAATATTCATCATCGCAACCTGGCAGAAGGTCTCCTGCTGAGAGGGAGATGGGTTATATTGGTTCCACTGCAATCTGTTTATGACAGAACATTAATGTTGCGATGGATTCTTTCACAGTGAATGAATTGTTCATTGTTCTCTTAGGTACAAAGCATGCTCCAGCCTCCAGGGTTGACTTCCCATCCTACTCTTGCCTTAGGTTAGGAGAAATCTTGCTGCAGACCTGCATTAAGGACCTTGCCAAGAATCTTCATATTATATGGCCCTGTCGAATAAATATGTTAAATTACCAACAGCTGCATGGAACCAGAAAGAGTAGTTAAGAATCAGCAGCCACAATAAACAAGAAATTCCTTAAGTGTTCAGAATACATTGGTTGCTTATTTTCTCTTCAGGGGCTAGCTTCTCAGGAGCCAACATGGCATAGTGGTTTGAGTGTTGGACTGCAACTCTAGAGAACAGGGTTTGAATCCTGGTTTAGCCATGAAATCCACTGGAGGAGCGGATACATTGTCCCCATCTTGAGAAAGGGGAAAAAGAGGATCCCAACAATTATCGTCCAGTTAGTCTGACATCAATACCAGGAAAGATTCTGGAGCAGATCATTAAACAGAGAGTCTGTGAACATCTAGAAGGCAATGCCATAATCACAAAAAGTCAACATGGGTTTCAGAGAAACAAGTCATGCCAGACAAACCTGATCTCTTTCTTTGATAAAATTACCAGCTTGGTAGATGAAGGGAATGCTGTGGATATAGTATATCTTGATTTCACTAAGGCCTTTGACAAGGTTTCCCATGATATTCTTGCAAACAAGCTAGTGAAATGTGGGTTAGACAAAGGAACTGTTACATGGATCTGTAATTGGTTGACTGGCCGAACCCAAAGGGTGCTCAACAATGGCTCTTTTTCATCCTGGAGAGAAGTGACCAGTGGGGTGTCCAGTGGGGCTCTGTCCTGGGCCCAGTGTTATTCAACATCTTTATCAATGACCTGGATGACAGAATTGGGAGCATACTTATCAAATTTGCAGATGACACCAATTAGGAGGAATAGCTAATACTCCAGAGGACAGGATGAAGTTTCAGTCCTGACAGACAGTGTGGTGTAGTGGTTTGGGTATTGGACTACCACCCTGGAGACCAGGATTTGATTTGCAGCTGGGCCCTGGAAATCTACTGGGTGAATTTGAGCAACAATAAGATATGATTCAATATTTAATGTTCAAATTAAAACTCGGATCAGATAGATCACTATCTGTTAGCATTTATCAGCCATCAATACTTCTAAAAAATCATTCAACCATTTTTCATAATTCAAAAATAAACATTAAACACTGACTATCACACTGTTTGACCAGTTAACCAGTCCCATCAGGGTGGCAACCTTATTCTCTCTGACCACATCTGCTTTTGCAGAACAAACTTTGCACCCCAGTTCTGATCAATAAGTTTTGATTAATGAGGTGGAAGCAACCTAAAACTGTAGTCTAGCAACTTTCCAGTATGGTTTTATTTGCTGGCTAATCTGCAATTATTTGCAATTATCCTGTCTCTAAGCAGAAGTCATAATTCATAGGCAAAGGAGATAATCAGCCTGTTCCTGCAAAGCAGAAGGTGGTAAATCATGTTCTGAATTGAAACAAACTCTCAAGCAGCCTAATGAATGCAGATAGGAGGCAGTCAGAAGATCAATAGTGATGAACCTTAGTAGATGCAGATATTGTACAGAAGGAAGCCTGAATGTGTTTTCCTAAACTAAATTTATAATCACCTACAGAGAATAGGACCCAGAGAAATAGACTCAAACTAAAGGAAACGAGGTTCCACCTCAACATTAGGAAGAACTTCCTGACAGCAAGAGCTGTTCAGTAGTGAAACACACTCCTTCCTCGGAGAGTGGTGGAGTCTCCTTCTTTGGAGGACTTTAAACAGAGGCTGGATGGCCATCTGTCATTGGGAGTGCTTTGATTGTGAGTTCCTGCATGGCAGAAGAAGGGGGTTGGACTGGATGGCCCTTGGGGTTTCTATGGTGCTATTACCATCTATATGATTCCTGCATAATTTTTGTCAACAGGTTTGCTTCCATAGAATAATGCACAGTATCCTTCTGCCAAAGCACAATAATTAATTGTTAAATAATTTACTACTCTGACAGAGTGATAGAAATTTCATTAGAAAATTTGCAATAGCAGGGAAAGCAAACAAACAGCCAAGACGAGATTTTGTATCAAACAGGCTTAGCAGAAACCTCCTTTTCGGTTGCAGTTATGCCGCAGTGCACAACACCATCTTATTAGGGAATTGTAGCACTGCACAAACAAATGGATGTCCAATGTACAACCATGCACAACCATGTGTAACCATACAATCAATGTGCAATGATGTACAATGTGCAGCCTGCAATGAAAGCTTACACATACATTAAGAGAACAAGATGCCATTCCCTGTAAGTTAAATAGATATACAGTGCGTCTCCTCTGAACAGGGAAGACTGTGGCCAAGTGACTGAGCCCTTTCTTCATCTGCTGTCCAGGCACCAAGTACAGAAGAGCAATGTTTAGCCTGGAGAAAAGGAGACATGATAAGAGGTGACATGATAGCCCTGTTTAAATATCTGAAGGGATGCCATATTGAGGATGGAGCAAGCTTGTTTTCTACTGTTCTAGAGAACAGGACCCAGACCAATGGATGCAAACTACTGGAAAAGAGATTCCACCTAAACAATAGGAGGAACTTTCTGACGCTGTTATGACAGTGGAAGATGC
The DNA here is from genome assembly GCF_019175285.1 of Sceloporus undulatus. NCBI lineage: Eukaryota > Metazoa > Chordata > Lepidosauria > Squamata > Phrynosomatidae > Sceloporus > Sceloporus undulatus. The sequence goes on from NC_056524.1 coordinate 271,562,690, forward strand.
TGCCTTGGAGAGTGGTGGAATCTCCTTCTTTAGAGGTTTAGGTTGAATAGCCCTCTGTCACAGGGATGGCTTTGATTGTTTGTTTGCCTCACCAAACTACAAATCCCAGGGTTTTTGTATGATGGAGCCGTGGCAGTTAAAGTGGTTTCAACTAAATTATTTCTACGATGTAGGCACACCCTGAATTTATCCACCTGTAATGTGGTTTTCCTTATTTCCTAATGCTTCCAACTTTTTGGCTTCTAGGGAGAGTTCAGGCAGGATTTGCTCTCAGAGCCATTTATTAGCCTTTTTAGCAGTCCACCTTATCTGCAGAACACTCCTCCAGCACCACATTTCAAATGAATCGCTTCTCTTCCTACCTGCTTCCTTCACTCTCCAGCCTTCACATCCATGCACAAAAATCAGAAATGCTATGGCATAAATGATCTTGAATTTGGAATGAATTTGTTGTTGTTGTTGTTGTTGTTGTGTGCAAGTAATTTTTGACTTATGGTGACCCTAAGGCAAACCTATCATGGGGGTTTCTTGGCAAAATTTCTTCAGAGGAGGTTTGCCATTGCCTTCCCCTGAGGCTGAGAGAGTATGGCTTGCCCAAAGTCTCACAGTGGGTTTCATGGCCAAGTGAGGAATCACATCCTGTTCTCCAGAGTCATTGCCCAATGCTCCAACCCCTACACTACATTGGCTTTCTGGAATGAACTATGGCCATGCTGGCTCTCCAGTTAAATTTGTCTTAAAATTTGCCAGCAGACCAAGGCAAATATAGGAAGCGATATACACATGTGGAGTCAGCACTGCTCATGTGGTGAATGACTTTGCCACAGAGCAATGGATGAATGCAGCAGGCAATAGCAGAAGAGAACTATTGTGGAACATGCCATTCTGCAACAGATGTATCCAGGAGGCCATGGTTGTGCAACAATCAACATTGTGCAATCTATGTGCAGTGGCAGAGGTATCATTGTGCAATCCACAATGCTGCACAATGCCCCTGGCCAGCCTAATGTGCCACATACAGACAGGTGCATACAATGCAACACATTGTGGTTTGCTCATTGAGGAACTCAAACATATGTCTGTGTGCATTACCCTAAGTTGTTACTCAACTCTGCATAGGGTTTTTGTAGCACTCAGGGTGATCAGATACCTTAAGGAGGACAAGGCACCACATAATGTAGGACAGCCAAGTAAAAAGTGGAACATTACGAAATAAAAGCCTAAAACGCTAATATAATATAAGTTCATTTTATAGGGATTATTTGCAGCTACAGTCAGCCTACCGTCTCCACAGATTCCTTATCCATGGAGTCAACCATCCACAGTTTGAAAATATTAAGAACATATATAAATTAGAAAATGCAAACCTTGATATTGTCATTTTATATAAGGGACAACATTTTACTATGGCAGTTTATTTAATGGGACTTGAGCATTCACATATTTTGGTATTCATGGGGTGGTGGGGTGGTGGTACTGGAACCAAACGCCAACAGATACCACATCGTATATGTATATACAGGGTCCACTGTATATTACATGTAGCTGTATTTTATTATGTCCTCAGCTTTATTTTTCTGATGAACTTGTTGGCTTTCAATATACTTATAGAACTCCAAGCAAGACAAATGCTTAAAATTGTACTTTGCTAGCAACAAACTCTTGCCTGAATCTTCATCTAAATTATTCCTTTCATTTGTCCATTGTGCTGAAATTAATAGGAAACTTTCAGTATTTTGTCCACAGGCAGCCCATTGCCTAACAGGTTTGCTGTCTTTTTTCCCCTCCGAGAAACAAACGTGCCCTGTGTTCTGGGTGCGAGTTGTGTCTGCTGCTGTTCCTAGGAAAGAAGATTCTGAAAAGGGTCTTCCTATCCTGCTATTTGTAGTGACAACAGGATGCTGAGTCGACACATTTATCGAAGGGGAACAGCAACAAATTGGATCTCAAAGGCAGTAACTTTTTGTCTTGCAAATAGAATTTAAAATGTATTTGCTTGACTGAATCTCCCAGTATCCACATGGCCAGAAGGAGGAAAGGCCCACTTGCAGGAAGGGTCCACTTCCATACCATCCAAACTGAGGACAACAACCACAACATCTTGAGCAAATGCAGGTATATGACTAACATTGTCAATTCCTTTTTTCCTCCAGTATCATTTTTAATGCCTTTGCCTGATAAAGTAGTCAATGGAGCTTTGAAAGCTTGCAGCACGTATAATGTGCATTTTGCTTGGCCCAACTGAGGTATAATAATAATAAATAATAAAAACTTTATTTCTATCCCGCCTTTCCATAGATCAAGGCGGCGTACAATAGTGGGATTTATCATCCCAATGACAGATAAAAAATTACAATAAAAACATTACAATCTCAGCATAAAAACAACGGCAATACACAATAACACTTCCAAGCTAAACAATGGGGGAGGGGAACATAATAGGGCTATTGGGGGTAAGCCTGTTTGAACAAATACGTTTTCAGTCCTTTTTAAAATTGGGCTAGGGAGGGGGTCAAGCGGAGCTCATCGGGGATCGAGTTCCAGAGCTTAGGGGCCGCGATTGAGAAGGCCCTTTGCATGGTGACAGCTCATCTCGCATCTGGAACCTTTAAAAGATGTTTATCCCCAAATCTGAGAGTGCGGGGCGGATTATATGGAGAGAGGCGGTCCTCTAAGTACCCTGGGCCCAAGCCATTTAGGGCTTTATAGGTAACAACCAACACCTTGTATTGCGCCCGGAAGCAAATAGGCAGCCAATGAAGATCTTCAAGTACCGGTGTTATGTGGCTGGCCCTGGAAGATCCAGTGACCAGCCTAGCTGCCATGTTCTGAACCAACTGAAGCTTCCGGGTATGGTACAAGGGTTGCCCCATGTAGAGTGCATTACAGAAATCCAAACGAGAGGTTACCAGAGCGTGTACTACAGTTTCAAGGTCCCCCCGGCCCAGGTAGGGTCGCAGCTGGCGTATCAACCGAAGCTGATAACAGGTGCTCCTGACCGTCGCATCCACCTGAGATGTAAGGTGGAGCGACGAGTCCAAGAGCACCCCCAGACTGCAAACAGAGTCCTTCATGGGAAGCGTGACCCCGTCAAGGACAGGTGGACAAATCTCCAAACCTGGATCTGGGGAACCTATCACAAGTACTTCCGTTTTCTCTGGATTCAGCTTGAGTCTGTTTTCCCTCATCCATCCCATTACTGACTCCAGACAGGCGTCTAGAGGAGAGATGCCATCCTTGGTTACTGCATCAGTCGGAGACACAGAGAAGACTATTTGGGTGTCATCAGCGTACTGATAACACCGTGCCCCGTGCCTCCGGATGATCTCTCCCAGCAGTTTCATGTAAATGTTAAATAGCATGGGAGACAGAATGGCTCCTTGAGGGACACCAGATGTAAGTGACCTCTTATCAGAGCACACGTCTCCCAGCTGCACCATCTGGAACCTTCCTGAGAGGTAGGAACGGAACCACCTGAGCGCAGTGCCCCCAATTCCTAACTCTCTCAGGCGCTCCAGAAGGATACCATGGTCAATGGTATCGAAAGCCGCTGAGATGTCCAAGAGCACCAACAGGGACACGCTATCCCTGTCTATGCCCAGACGGAGATCATCGACCAGGGCGACCATGGCAGTTTCAACTCCATAGCCCGCCTGGAACCCAGTTTGAAATGGGTCTAGATAATCCGTATCATCCAAGATTGATTGAAGCTGGAGTGCAACCGCTTTCTCGATCACCTTGCTTAAAAATGGCAATAGCGAAATGGGCCGATAATTACTATGCATCAGGGGGTCAAGGGAGGGCTTTTTAATCAGCGGTTTTACTGTGGCCAATTTCAGGCTGGTTGGAAATTGCCCATCCCTGAATGATGTATTAATAATTTGGTGTAATAAGGTAGTTACACCTACTCCCCCCTGAGCCGCCAGCCATGAGGGACAGGGATCGAGTGAGCAGGTTGTCTTCCTAACGCTTCTAAGGATCTTGTCCACATCCTCGGTACTTACAGACTCAAAATGATCCAGTACAATAGAGTCCACGGAAGCTCTGGAGGCCTCTACTCCGGATTCTGACCCAATAATGGTGTCGAGATCAGCCCTTATCCGAGAGGTTTTGTCCACGAAGAAGTTGTTAAATTGGTCACAGCAGGCCTTGGATGGTTCCAAAATAGGGTTCAGAGAGGGGGAAGGCTGCGTAAGCTCCCTCACTACTCTGAACAGCTCTGCTGGACGCGACTCCGCGGACGCAATACGCGCAGCATAGAACGAGTTCTTTGCTGCGTCTATCGCCTCTCCATAGTCATCTAAAAGAGAGGCTAGGAGAGCCTTGTCGGTTAAGAGCTGGTGGCTTCACCATTTGCGCTCTAGACGTCGCAGAACCCGCTTCCTTGCCCGGAGATCTTCCGTATACCAGGGCTGTTTTTTGGAAGCAGGCCTGAGAGGACACTTGGGAGCGATACTGTGTATAGCCCTGGAGAGATCAGTGTCCCAGATGGTAGTCAGGGCATCAACAGAATCGCCGTCACATCCAACCATAAACCCCTCTAGGGCTTCTTGGAACCTTTTGGGTTCCATCAGCCTTCGAGGGTGGACCATTCTAATAGGTCCACCACCCCCGGGAGGGATCTGGGTAGATGCCTTGATTTTTGCCTCCACCAGGAAATGGTCCGTCCATGACAGGGCGGAGATGGTGGTTACTTCTGCCCGCGGACTTTCCATGTCCGTGCAAAAGACCATATCGAGTGTATTATCTGCCGAATGTGTCGGTCCCATGACCAGTTGAGACAGGCCCATGGCAGTCATGGAATCCATGAACTGCCGAGCTGCACCCGATGGATTTTGACTGGCCACGAAGGGGATGTTGAGGTCCCCCAGGACAAGAAGCCTGGGGGACTCCAACACCAGCTCCGAGACCAGTTGTGTCAGCTCGGCCAGGGAGTCCATTAGTGCACGGGGTGGCTGGTAGACCAACAGAATCCCTAGACTGTCTCTGGCCTTCAGGGTAAGGTAAATACACTCTATAAAAGAAGTTTGCCGGACATGGTTCCTGGTTAGAGGGAGAGTGTTCTTATAAATCAAAGCAACTCCCCCCCCCCCCGCCCACCTAACCTGGTCTGGTCCTTAACTGAGAACCTGGCAGGAAGGGCCCGTGCCCACACCGCTTCATCTCCAGGCCTAAGCCAGGTCTCAGTAATGCAAGCCAGGTCACAGTTCTTATCCTCCAATAGATCATATATGATGTGGGACTTATTCATCACAGACCTGGTATTGCACAGGAACAGAGATAGGGTTTGTGGTATGGTTGGATTGACCCTCAGGCCTCTTTGGTTAGGAAGGTGGAAGGAAGGCGAGATAGATGTTACACATACGATCTCGTATCACTGTCTTGAGGATTTTTGATGATGCTGTATGGCCAACTCAGCTACCCTTGAATATGTTATCAATTTGTTGCATTTATGAAGGGCCAATTTAAAAAGCAAACATGGTGTTACTCAATGGGCTTCTTACTGACGCTCAAAATGGAGGATATTTCGGAATCCTTCCTGGACAGAAGGTTGAAATGTAGGACATGTCCTGGAAAAGCAGGACATCTGGTCACCCTGGTAGCACTATGATGGTGTATTTCTGCATGCATTTCTTTACACTATGCTAAAGGCTTATTGAATTGAGGCCCACTTGTGTTTATCATTCTCCTAGCGGAACATGGAAAGACGGAACAAGCAACTCCATACTGCAGCAAGTGGTTTTACAATGAGATCCTCTCAGGCAGATTCCTATCACACAGCCAAAGTTGACGCATTCAGTAGTCTCTCCAGCATTTTAAAATATCCAGTCCACTTTGCTAGATTTTCATCCAATTTCTTGACACATTCTCCCCACTTTTTTTGGCAGGATGAAAGATTTCATTCCCTTTCCCACACAGGCATTTAAAATTCCTAGCTCTCTTTGCAAGAGATAGCTCAACAAACCATGCTTAAAGAGCAGAAACTAATAAGAGAGATCCTTTAATGAACAATTAAGTCATGCTGAAAAAAACGAAACGAGTTAAAATAAGAAGAGTGAAGGGCAGGTAATGTAAAGTGAGCCCAGGGGAAGGGAGGCACCCAGCCTGAAAAACAGTCATCTCAGCTGAATGCAAGTATTGTGTGGCTGGATCAATGGCCCAAGAGGACATTAGACAAGTATACTGTTACAGCGTTGTAAAAGCTAAGCATCAGGGCATGCATGAAAACCTCCCCCAGGGTCAGAGGAGAAGTGATGCTCTGCTGTTTATATTTTCTTTCTGCTTAATAATAATAATAATGATAATAGGATTTATTTATACACCGCCCAATACTGGGAATCCGGGCGGCTTACAACAGAGGGGATAATAATTAGATGGTTTTATTAGTTGAGTTTGGCTTACAGCATTAGCAAGATTGGCCCTTCTCACTGAGGATGCACTGCAGAAATAATGCCGTTTGACAACACTTTAAATGCCATGGCTCCATGCTATGGATTCCTGGGATTTGTAGTTTGTTCTGGCACCACAGCCCTCTGACAGAGAAGGCAAAATATCTCACAAAACTACAAATCCCAGGATCCCATATGATGAAGCCATAGTGGTTAAAGCAGTGTCACTGTATGGTTTCTGCAATGCAAATGCAGCTTCAGATGAGTTTTTGACAAGGTACTTTGCCATTTGGGCAGAAGTCACCCTCCTCTGGGCATGTTCCAGCTTGCCAAAGGGCAAGTTGACACTTACTGTGAAATCTGGATTGGCCCCAGGTTTCCTAGTTTTTTGCAGCAACCCCGGGCTTGTTTAAACTATTACTAAGTGTGTTGAGAGATCTTGTAGCACCAAGGTCATTGCAGCAAATCACATCAACTTTGTAGAAACATAGAGTTGAAAAAGACCACAAGGGCCATTCCTTCCAATCCCTTCTGCCATGCAGGAAGACACAGTTTGACTTCATTGGCCATAGAGGCACCAGTTCTGAGATTACTTTGTAATAAAACAACGTCGCACAGACCAGTTTCCTTGAACCATGTTTGGCCAAGTGACCATTGCCACTTCACTTAGGTCCAAAACACACTGCAGAAATAATCCCATTTGAGATGAATTTAACTGCCCGGGCTCAATGCTAGGCAATCCTGGGAACTGTAGTTTTGTGAGGCATTAGCCTTCTCTGTCAGAGAGTTCTGGGCCAAAAATAAACTACAACCCTCAGAATTCCCTAGCACTGAGTCAGGGCCATTAAAGTGGTCTCAAACTGGATTATTTCTGTAGTGTGTTTTGGACCTTAATTCTCCCCCCCCCCCCCTCGTCTGCCAAGCATGTGGACTTACATACTTCTGCAGATACAACCAAGCAGATAAGCTGGTATTCAGTTATGTGCACAAATGCATTTTAAAATGTCGACCTAGTTGCATGAACTTCCCAGAGTCTCCTGGGAATCCTCATTTTCTGGAAGGAATAATCAAATAACCAATGGCCCCTTTCTGCCGCAACCCACCTGCCACAAGGCCTATCCTCCACCACCATTGCAACTCCAGTGGTTTGAGTGTAGGACTGCAACTCTGGAGACTAGGATTCGATTCTTTGCCATGGGGGCCTTGGGCAAGTCACATGCTCTCAGCCTTGGGGGAAGCCAAACCTCCTCCAAACAAATTATGCCAAGAAAAACCCATAAGTTGGGTCATCATACATCACAAACATGAAGATACACAACAACAGCAAAGCCCAGATTTTAAAGGATCTATCCAAACTGCTGAACTTTGCAGATATGTAGCAGCACTCTGGATAGCAACTTTAAAGTGGAACTTGAACTCAAGTCACATCTGCACTGCAGAAATAATGCAATGTGACACCACTTTAACTGCCATGGCTCAATGCTATGGAATTCTGGGATTTGCACTTTTATGAGATATTTAGCCTTCCCTATCAGAGAGCTTTGGTGCCACAACAAACTACAAATCTCAGAATTCCATAGCACTGAGCCATGGCAATTTAAGGTGATGTCAAACTGCATTATTTCTGTTGTGCAGATTTGACCTGAGAGGAGATTCAGTGCCCTTCTGATAACATAGACACCAGCTGTCTCTGGCTGCTCAGATGCTGTTCCCAGCTTTCTCTGTTTATTGAACAGGCTTGGTCTGGGCTTAAAGTGGTCCCAAATGACCACTAAGCCTTTGGTAGCTCTTACCATCCAACCAAATTGCAAGGAGGCCATTTTGCCATACCATTTGCAAAAAGTGTGCAACTTGGCTTGCTTCTTACCTGGGCTCCATTCCCAAAGCCAGAGTCCACAATAAATATTTATTAGAGCACAGCTCCCAGATTCCCCTCCAGCCTGAACATCCACCGATGGCAGATTCTGGAAACTGTAGTGCAAAAAGAGAAGCTTTTTCCAAGCTTTGCCAGGCCTGCCAAAAAAACCCCGCTAGGTTGGGACCCTTAAGCCTACTGGGCTCCATCTTCTCTCTGGATTCAATGTGGATCTCACCCACCAACACCTAGAGGACTTCACTCCAGTAAGGATTGGTTCTACCATTAAATGGAGTAAAGTGTCCAACCCAGGCAGCTGATTTCTGGCACCATGAAGGGGTGGGAAGGAATTGTTTCAGATATAATTTATCATTATTTACACAATTTGCATGAATTCAATCTAGACAAGGAGGAAATAGAAATAGTTAAAGACTTCCCTATACCTTGGATCAATTACTGATCAGAATAGAGACTGCAATCAAGAACTCAGGAAAAAAACAGGAATCGGAAGGCTATGAAAGAACTAGACAAGATCCTTGAATGCAAAGATATAAAACTGAACATTAAAGTCAGGATCATCCAATCCATAATATTTCTCATCACCATGTATGGATGTCAGAGCTGGATAGTGAAGAATGTGGACAGAAAGAAAATCAACTCATTTGAGATGTGGTGCTGGAAAATGACTAAACTGAGTCTGTTGTACAGTACTTTGACCACATCATGAGAAAGCAAGAAAAGACAATAATGCTAGGAAAGGTGTAGGGCAGTAGATTGCATGCCAGATGGATAGATTCAACTAGGGAAGTCACAGGCCTAAATCTACAAGACCTAAGCTGAGTAGTGGAGGATAGGAGCAGTGGAGGAGATGTCTCATCCACAGGGTTGCCATGCATTGAGATTGACTTGAGGGCAGCTAACAAGAAAGGTTGAGGACAGTAGCAAGAGAGGAAGACTGCATATAGTTGGATGCATTCAATCAAGAAGGCCACAGCCCTGAGCCTACAAGACCTGAGCAGAGCACTTGAGGACAGATGGACTTGGAAATGTCTCATTCACAGCATCACTATGAGTTGAACTCAAGGGAGTTAACAACATCATTATTGCCTTTTTATTGCTAGGGAGTTGGAGAGAGGTTTGAGGAATCTGCTTAAGCTGTGAAGATGATTTGATCTACCTGGAGAGCTTTGAAGCCAGTGCACATGGACTTTTGACATCAATGAGCCAGTGATACCATTCTGTATTTTACTTTGAACTTCAAAGGAGAGATCCAAGCTGTTGAACCTATTTGCAGGGAAGGGTTCCTGCTGGGGAACAGGATCCATATCACAGGTGATATGATAGCCCTGTTTCATAAATCATCCCCTGGATGATTTAGAAGGTAGTAGATTATCAGGAAGGAAGCTATGGCTTCTAATAGTAGGTTCTGTGGAGCTGGGGACTGGGGCAGTCCCCATATCTCAGAACTTACTATTAGAAGCCATAGCTTCTTGATAATCTACTACCTTCTAAATCATCCAGGGGATGATTTATGACCAGTGTCTCTCTCTTCTCAGCATTTCAGCTGTTGGTGTACAACAGGATGCAGAGGCTCCATTTCTTCCTCCAAATCTGTCAGCTGCATGGGATGGACCATGCTTTGCTTCTATCACAAGAGGACATCAGCCTCCACTGACACTTGCAGGGGTGAATCCTCCTGGCACTCCTCTTCTTCATCTGAGAAGGTCTCCTCCCCAAGTATGGCATGGCATGGACCTATTTTGTAGATCCAGACCAAATAACATGTTCTCCTCCCATAGTCACAGGCCTGTTACAGACAGGCCAAAATAAAGCTGCTTCAAGTCACTTTGGAGGTATGGTATTTCAATGATGCATGCGTCCTAAGAGTCCAAAAGCTGCATTCCAGTCCTTAGAACTGGAGTGTGGCTTTGATGCAGCTTTTGGACTCTTAGGACGCATGCATCATTGAAATACCATACCTCCAAAGTGACTCGAAGCAGCTTTATTTTGGCCTGTCTGTAACCCGCCACAGTGATCAGTCCAGGCGACTAAAATGGTGAAGGGTCTGGAAACCATGCCTTATGAGGAAAAACTTAGGGAGCTGGGGATGTTTAGCCTGGAGAAGAGAAGGTTAAGAGGTGATATGATAGCCCTGTTTCAGTATTTGAAAAGTTGTCATATTGATGGTAGAGCAAGCTTGTTTTCTGCTGCTCTAGAGAATAGGACATGGAGCAATGGATAGAAGGTACAGGAAAAGAGATTCCACCTCAACATTAGGAGGAACTTCCTGAAAGTAAAGGCTGTTTGACAGTAGAACACACTTCTTCTTTGAGATTTTGGTGGAGTCTCCTTCTTTGGAGGTCTTTAAGTAGAGGCTGGGTGGCCATTTGTCAGGGATGCTTTGATTTTGAGTTCCTGCATGGCAGAATGGGGTTGGACAGAATGGTCCTTGTGGTCTCTTCCAACTCTATGATTATATGATTGTATGATTCTATGCTTCTATGACAATGCAATCCTCAATTCAGGTGCAAACTGTTTTGATGGCAGATGGCCAGTTCAGCAACGAACCTGCAGTATACCACCCTTAAACTGAATTTTAAAAACTTGGGTCCAGATCTTTCCAGAAAATTTGGAACCCTCTGGAGCAATGCTGGATGGCTGTTCACATGCATGTTCTGCTGTGCCACCTCTGCTGCTGGTGCAAGCCGCTCCCTCTGAAGTCAGTACAAGACACCCAGCCATATGATCAACACTGGATGCCTCATTTTCAACCTCAGAGGGAATGACTTGTGCTGGTGGCAGCAGTGGGCAGCACAGTGGGATACAAATGCAAACAGCTTCTCAGCATTGCCCAGGTCACAGGGGGACGTCAGGGCAGTTTGGGGGCCAGGATACTCCAGCCTGCCCCCATGTATTTTGGCCCATGCAAACATGGCCCACATCCCTTGAAGAGCTCCATTAAACCCTACTGTCCCACTGACATCCGAGCCATGAGACACTATAGAGTTAGGGAAAGTTTCTCCCAGATTGGCCTTACTGGCTGGGCTAGTGGCCCAGGGGGGACCGGCGGTAACTTTATTGTTACGCTGGATTATTAATACATCTTTGAGGGAAGGGCAATTTCCATCAGAATTAAAATTGGCCATTGTAAAACCTATATTAAAAAAGCCCTCCCTCGACCCCCTGGTACACAACAATTATCGGCCAGTCTCGCTGCTGCCATTTTTGGGGAAGGTGATCGAGAGGGCGGTTGCGATCCAGCTTCAGGCGGTCTTGGATGAAACGGATTATCTGGACCCATTTCAAACTGGCTTCCGGGCGGGCTACGGGGTTGAGACGGCCATGGTCGCCTTGGTCGATGATCTCTGTCTGGGCATTGACAGGGGAAGCGTGTCCCTGTTGGTGCTCTTGGACATCTCAGCGGCTTTCGATACCATAGACCATGGTATCCTTCTGGGGCGCCTGGCAGAGGTGGGAATCGGGGGCACTGCGCTCCAGTGGTTCCGGTCCTACCTCTCTGGGAGGTCCCAGATGGTGCAGCTGGGAGACGTGTGCTCCAACGAGCGGGCCCTTAAAACTGGGGTCCCTCAAGGAGCCATTCTGTCTCCCATGCTATTTAACATTTACATGAAACCGCTGGGAGAGATCATCCAGAGGCATGGGGCGCGGGGTTATCAGTACGCTGATGACACCCAAATCATTTTCTCTATGTCTCCGACTGATGCAGTGGCCGAGGATGGCGTCTCTCCTCTTGTGGCCTGTCTGGAGTCAGTAATGGGCTGGATGAGGGAAAACCGACTCAAATTGAATCCAGAGAAAACGGAGGTACTAGTGATAGGTTCCCCTGGTCCAGGAATGGCGGTAGTTCCACCTGTCCTGAACGGGGTCACGCTCCCTGTGAAGGACTCTGTGCGCAGTCTGGGGGATGCTTCTTGACTCGTCGCTTCACCTGACTGCCCAGGTGAATGCGACGGTCAAGAACGCCTGTTATCAGCTTCGGCTTATTCGCCAGCTGCGCCCATACCTGGCCCAGAGGGACCTTGAAACTGTTGTACATGCTCTGGTAACCTCGAGATTGGATTTCTGCAATGCACTCTACATGGGGCAACCCTTATACCAAACCCGGAAGCTACAAATGGTACAAAATATGGCAGCCAGGCTGGTCACTGGTACTTCCAGGGCCAGCCACATAACACCGGTGCTCCAAGATCTGCATTGGCTGCCTATTCGCTTCCGGGCGCAATATAAGGTGTTGGTGATGACCTATAAAGCCCTAAATGGCTTGGGCCCAGGATACCTGAAGGACCGCCTCTCCCCGTACATTCCGTCCCGCACCCTCAGAACATCTGGGCAGCAACTCCTTAGGGTGCCTGGGGCCAGGCTTACCTCTACCACGAGGAAGTCTTTCTCTATCGCTGCCCCGGCCCTTTGGAACACGCTGCCCTCAGAGCTCCGCTCGGCCACCTCCCTGGCCCAATTCAGAAAGGATGTTAAAACCTTTCTGTTTAAGATCGCATTCCCCCAATCACAGTCCTAGCAGGCCTCCTTGTACTCCTTGTACTCTGCAAGAGGATTGGCTAACGGGGGCTTTTGTTTTGTCTTGTTTTTATATTTGATTGTGAAGATGTTACTGTTTTTAAATTGTTATTTGCTTGTTTTATGTTGTAAACCGCCCTGATCTCAGGAAGGGCGGTATATAAATAAAAGTTTTATTTATTTATTTATTTATTATTTATATTGGAAGCTGAAGTCCAAAAAAGTCAGGTTTCCAAGGTCTGAATATGATCAGCCATTCATTCCCCCTCCGTAGGGGGGAAACAGCCAACCCAAGATGTTTTTCTCAACCTGAGATGTTCCTCTTCAAGCTGTTAGGTTCTCCTTGCTAACACGTTCCTGCATTAACATGCAGCTGTCAGCAGCCCTTGGGTCTTTCTGTCTTTGTGCCTACATTTTCCACGCTGCTCCTTCTTATGTAAAGTGAGACTCTTATGGGGGAGGCAGGCATCAGCTGCAAGCATTTACTTGTGTGCTGGCAGACGTGAAAATTGTGGTGGTCCCAGTGATTTCCATCTAGTCCAAAAGAGAAATTGTAATAACTGTAATAAGAAAAACAACAAACCCACCTTATTTCTATGGCTGCCAATATCGCAGCGTGCTTTCTCACTCCTGTTTGTAAATTACTTCTCAAATCTGAGAGTCAAATGGACTGGTAATTATAATATGTGCCTGGAGGGAACCTCGCAGAATAGCAAATAAGCTCCTTGAAAGAAGCAAGGCAACCCAATAGATTTTGATAAATGCTTCCTTAAAATGTCACTGCAGGGATTTATTTCTGTCTCTCAATCTCTCTCAATATCCCCCCAGACTCTGGAATGCTGAGAAAATCTTGCCCAGTGCTTCTGCCAGCCTTCGTTTTGTCTTCCCCAGGCGGAATTCAAGGTACTGATTTTAAACGGCATTAAATAATTTAAATAATAAATAATAGTGCCACGAAGTGAAGATGACTAAACCAAGGCTGTCGTGCTTTGGATGTATCATGAGATGAAATGACTGACTGGAAAAGGTGATCATGCTTGGCAAAGGAGAAGGCAGTAGGAAAGGAGGGAGATGGCAGTGTAGGCAGATTGATTCAGTCAAGGAAGCCATTGCCATCCTCTAAGGCTGAGAGAGTCATGCAGTGGGTTCACACAACTGAGCTGAGATTTGAACCCTGGTCTCCAGAGTCATAGTCCAATGCTCAGACCACTACACCACACTGGCTCTTGAATTTGCAAGACTGGGGGCTCTTAAAGGTCTCTAATTCCAAGGATCTCCGTAAGTCAAAGGTATCAAACAACATGAACAATGCAGTACTTAACTGCATAAGAGCTATATGCCCATTGGCCAAGTGCTTTCATAGTTTGATTTCCATTGTGGGAGCCACTATTTCATCATTTTGCCACAGCACTTTGCTTCCCAGACCAATTTAGACTCTGTTCTTCTTAGGCTATTGCCACACTGAAGAATTAATGCAGTTTGACACTTCTTTAACTGCCGTGTCAAAATGCATTAAGATTACAGTGTAGATGCAGTATTATAAATTTATCACACAAGCCCCATGCTTGCTGCAATTGTGATAGTAAAGGGAACCAGGTACATACCAGTTTGGGAACATTCCTTCTTGCACATCTCAGCAATAGCGTGACAGGGCCCTCACACTCTGTTCCACACTACTCCATAACTCTGCCTTCCTACCCTACATTGTATCCAGCATCCCTTTTGATATATCTTTATTATTTTGTAATACAATTTCAGAAGTATGCTAATAATGTCAACTTCCCATATTAAATACATTTACAAATTCCCAATAGCAAACCTTGATTCTGCCATTTTATATAAGTCACCATTTTACTATCCATTGTACTGAAAGGGACTTGAATATCCACAGAGTTTGATATCTATGGGGTTCTTGGCACTAAACCTTATACTAAATCATACCAACGACCTACTAGGAATTTATTGCAACTGTGGACTAATGCTACAACAGCACGATTGGGAGCTTATTGACAGGTTTTCCCCATCAACAACAAGGTACATTCTAACAACACTTTGATCATGGGAATGTGAACACAGCAGATAGAAGGGTTGTGGGTATGAATGACTTTCAGTATCTCACTTGTTGGTTGTTGTGTGCCTTCAAGTTGTTTTGGACTTACAGTGATCCTAAGGCAACCCCATCATGGGGTTTTCTTGGTGAGATTTGTTCAGAGGAGGTTTGCCATTGCCTTCCCCTGAGGCTGAGAGAGCGTGACTTGCCCCAGGTCACCCATTGGGGTTTTAAGGCCAAGCTGGGAATTGAACCCTGCTCTCCAGAGTTGTAATCCAGCATTCAAACCACTATACCATGTTGCCTCCCTGTCATACTAGAAATCTGGGCATTCTTAATCTTATATTTATTTTGGGGAACAATACTCTCCCCCTTCCCCTCAGCTCTGTTTGTGCATCTGGTTGTGCCTTTGGTTAAGGATCCTGTTGTGCATTTGGGTTGCACAAGGTTTGCATAGTACAATCTGGGTGGGTCCCAGCTTTTCCAGATTCACAGCAACCATGGGCTTGTCTACACTATTGCTATGGACATCAAGGCAAATCATGGTAAATTTGGCCTAAGTGGCCACACAGTCCTCCTTTCCAAGGTCACTTTGTAGTAAAATGGTGGTGCATAAGCCAGCTTTTGCAAATCATTTTTGGCCACATGTTCATAGCTGCTCCATTTTAATTTTTTCTCTCTGTCTGTCAAGCATGCAAACATGCACATTTTCCCCAGATACAGTCAGGCAGATACACTGGTATCAAGTTATGCACACAAATGCATTTCAAAAATTGTGACCTAGCTGCTGAAACCTCCCAGGGTCTCCTGGGAATCATCATTTCCTCGTGGGAATTACTATGACACTGACAGTCTCTTTCTGCCTGATCCCACCCACCACAAGTTCATTCATCCGCTGCTAATATTAATCTATTGGTTATATATCCACTCACCTGAATTTTCCTGGCAAAAGCATAAAAAATCGAAATCCTTTTTTCCTACAGATTACTGCCCTCAGGCATGAAAAAAAAAAACCCATACTTGCTATGAATTGGACAGAACTTCATGTGGCCAGATTGCCACCAATTCAAAGTGAGTGAGGGTTTTTAAAATAGTGTAGATGATCTCTTATTCTACACAACCTTGATGCAGGATCAGTGCCCAAATGTTCTTCCATATGGTTATCACAAGCAACTTGAAGCATCATGGGCTGTGATAAAGCAAAGATGACATTTCAGATCTGGGCAAAACAGGGGGAAATGCTACTGTTAGTCTGGAAATTGTCTACAGCATTTGAGTTTAACCTTTCATTTAAAAAAAAAAAAATTCCAAATCTGCATTTAGTTTTGAAATGTTTCCTTCAAAAATGGTGACGCTGGCAAATGGGATGCATTTGCCACTCTGCTGCATTTGTCACCCTCTTCATCTGGGACACGCTTCTCTCTGAGAATTTCACAGCGAAATGATGCAGTTTGTACTTGTTCGGTTTAGCTTATGAGGTCTGAGATTACATTGGTGCAAACTATTTCCTTCAGCATTTGCCATGTTTTTCTTCCTGTTTAATTGGAATTTTAATGGGATACTTTGCATTTGTTTTGTTTTGTTAGATCTCTAGGGTTTGTTGGTCTGCCACCAGGAAAAAAGTAGAGCAAAAAGAAAATTAAAAGGGAACAGGAATAGAGAAATGTTAAGGCATATTGGGTCAGCTATGAGACAGAGCAGCAAACTAAGAACAATTCAGAGAGTCATACAATATTACACTGGTGTTGTACTGCAAGGGCCACCTAGTCCAACTCTGTGCAGGAATCCATAACTAAAGCATTCCCAAGAAATGGCCAGCCAAGGAGGAGGGTCCACTACCTTTCAATGCAGTCTGTTAAAATAGTTCTTGCAGTAAAGACAATGGCTGGAATCCTCTATCAAAGCCTCCATTCTGTAACTTTATGTATACTTAGCTACATAGCATAAGCTCTAAGGCCTCATTCCTACTTATAGATAAATCAGTGTGCGATCCAAATTGATGGATCAATTTGACAGCGGAGCATGGATCCCACTACATTTGCCCCGATTACATTTTTTCCCTCCAAAGTAATCCAATTGTGGTTCCCATCCACAAATGAATTGATTCAAAATGATTTAGTTCCAGCCGGCTGAAGGGGAAATTTGAATTGATTCTGATTTTCATGTGGTTCACACTTGCACAGATTTGATTTATTGAAAAAGAAGCGGAAAAAATCAGCGTCAAAAAGACATGGGTTAAATGGGTCTAGCGCATGGCCCCCCTCTCGGAATCACTTCAGCAATTCGGATTAAGTGGGAACCTGGGTCATTTGAACTGGTTCAAACTGATTCATGATCCAGTTTAAAAGGTAGTGGGAATGAGGCCTAAGAAACTCTGAACTTTATCATATGAACCCACTTCTTGCCACGATCATGTTAATGAAAGGAAGTACATATATACCAGATTGAGAGCACTCTCCCCCACATGTTCCTTCAATTATGTGAACTATTGCTGGTCCCTCATGCTCTCTTCCACCCTTGTTCTTAACCCCACCTCCCTGGCCTATGGCACGCTCAGTGTGCCTTTAGTGTTTGTGTGTGTATGTGTGTTTTAATGCAGTTTCAGAGTGATGCTAATGAGATTTAATAAGCAAATAATAAATAGATTAATCAAATTTAAAAAAACAGGCTGTTCTGGAATAGCAAAAAGGATGGGGGACAGGGGAGACACGGACACCACATGACCCCAGAATCCTTGAACTGCTGCACTAGTAACTTATTGTACCTGAAGACTAACACTAAACCAGCACAATTAGGAACCTGTTGATGGGTTTTCCCCTTTAATGACAAGATGTGGTCTACCTATGCTTCCAGGATGAGGCAGTGATGAAACAGAGATGGCATCATGCAATATGTATCATCAAAGGTTCTATTATCCAAACTGTATGGAGGTTTAAAACCTGCATGTGATAAAATCTGTAGTGAATTGCAAAGATGCTTAAAGGGACACTGGCAACATCAGCACTCACTAGTCAGTGTCCCGTCATGCATTGTTCCTCTGCTACATTGGTCCCAGAGCTCATCAGTCACTTTGCTGGCTCCTCTACATAGTAATGTAAGAGCAGCCCTTTACTGGATATGGATGCTACAAAACCACCCAATTTTAATTTCTGCAGATACAGTGGACCCTTGTTATACGCTGGGGTTTAGTTCCAAGATCCCTCATGGATAACAAAATCTGTGGATGCTCGTCCCATTAAATATAATGACATAGCAAAATGGTGTCTCCTTATAAAAAATGGAAAATCAAGGTTTGATATTTGAAATTTATACTTTTTTTGAACATTTTCATACCGTGGATCCTTAAATCCGTGTATTAAAAAATCTGTGTATAAGAAGGGCAACTGTACAAGTCCAATTACAAAGACATAATTCTGGCCATTCTTCCTAATGTTTAGGTGAGCAGGCCAGAGAATGTCTGGTATATTCTGCACCAGAACCAGTTTAAAATAGTTTAAAATAATATGCTTGTCGCTCCAGATCTTGTGGGAAGATCCGAAGCTCTCAGTTCCTATGCCTCGACAACTGTTTGCACAGATGTCCTACTGGGCTGCCCAACGTGTCTGCTACCACCATGGGTCTCTCATTCTAAGATCAGAACAAGGTGCCCAACCTTGTGATCATTGCTGGGTACCTCGTTCTGACTTCAGAAGTGAGTGACCCATGGTGGCAATGGACAAGCCAAGTGGTGCAGCAGGATGCCCATGCAGACAGCCACTGCAGTGTGGCCACAGAGGGGTTCACAACAGGATTCCTATTTCAGTGTGTGCCCCCAGACTAGGTGGAAAGGTCATAAACCACTGTCCCTAATTGATTTCCCATCTGTTGCAAAGTAAGTCCACTGAAAGGCCCCGTAAATAATTTTGGTTCTCTGGCAGGTTGCCTGGAAGATGTTTTGCTATCAGCGGTGAGTTATTTTCCAGCTCTGGTCTTTCATCATCTTTTCTACAGCAGTTTGCAAGGGCCTTTCTCACTTGGTTCTTGACTGGGAGGCACTGGACAGAATTGCTCCTTTTTGAGAACCAATGTTTCTTCTGCGTTGTCAGGCTGATCACCTCAAGGCGAAGTGGGAAAAGAAGACAGATGTGTTTCTCTGTTTGACAGCTGGCAAAGAGACCTCAGAATAAAGTGTGGACGTACGTGACGGAGGCAGAATGAGGGCATTGCACTCCAAATAAGAATTCTGCCCTCCATGATTTCTAGCATTGCAGAGAGTAAGACACTGAAATGCTTACACTCCTAGTTGTCTGTTCTATTTGCTGTGTTTGCTTTCCTTTGGTCTTGTTATCTGCCCCTTTTCTTTGGACACATGAGTTATAAGACATCATAACAGTATCTTTGCAAAAGAGCATATTTGGAGTTGTGCCTTGGGGTTACAATGCACAACGCACTAAACATTGGCTAGCATTTTGTTCATGAATTATGATGGCATACGTCTGACTCACACCATCATAATTCACTTTTATAGTTGTTGCTTAGGTCAGGGGTCTCTTATAGCCATGCAATGACCGAAAATCTCCCCTAACTACCTTTTAAACAATGCAGCCCCAACAGTGTGATGCAACAGCTAAAAAGCCAATGTGATTTTAGGCTGCATCAATAGAGGTATAGTGTCTAGATCAAAGAAAGTAATAGTGCCACTGTATACTGCTTTGGTCAGGCCTCACCTTGAATAATCTTGTGTCCAGTTCTGGGCAAAACAATTCAAAAAGGACATTGAGAAACTGGAGCGTGTCCAAAGGATGGTGACTAAAATGGTGAAGGGTCTGGAAACCATGCCCTATGAGGAAGGACTTAGGGAGCTGGGGATGTTTAGCCTGGAGAAGAGAAGGTTAAGAGGTGATATGATAGCCCTGTTTAAATATTTGAAGGGATGTCATATTGAGGAGGGAACAAGCTTGTTTTCTGCTGCTCCAGAGAATAGGACCCAGAACAGTGGATTCATACAGGAAAAGTGATTCTTGACAGTAAGAGCTTTTTGATAGTTGAAGACACTCCCTTGGACAAGTGTGGAGTCTCCTTCTTTGGAGGTCTTTAAACAGAAGCTGGATAGAGATCTGTTGGGGGTGCTTGGATTGTGTCAACACTAGCAAATCCTGGAAACTGTAGTTTTGTGAGACATTTAGCCTTCTCTGTCAGAGAGTTCGGGTGCCACAATAAATTACAATTCCCAGGATTCCCTAGCACTGAGCCAGGGCAGTTGACGTGGCCTCAAACTGAATTATTTCTATACTGTGTTTTGGAACTATATCCCAAAGACCCATGTGACTTTAGACCAATATGGAAGAGCCTCAGTGGACATTTTTCTATGTCTTTTTCCTGGGAGCCTAGCCTTAAGTAATTCCGCTTCTCTCCAACTCCTTTTCCCATTTGGTTTTTGTCTAGTTTACTTCACAGCTAATAGGTTCCCCCCCCCTCTTGATTTTGTTTTAAAGGAAATACAAGAACATGGTTCTATATCCTATCTTTCTCTGTTTGCTTGGCAATTCTGCACATGTGGCTCTGCCAGTCTTCAGAAAATCGAACTAATATCAGGCTAAGTCAGTGGCACAATTGCTGTCCAGATAAGAGACCCAATTTCCTCCTCCTCTCTTTCTCAGTGTTCAGCGGAGTTTCTGACAATCTTCATTTTTGTTCACTCTTGCCCATGGCTGATTCTTGTCGCTTTGTAGATAAGGAAAACCCTTAAAACTGGTTCAGGGGGAAATTTCTCATACTCTGAGTGTCATCTCTCTTTTTTTGGCATTCAGTCTTTTAGAGATATTTTTTGTGGCTACTTGTGAGCTTGTCTGGACCCTGAGATTTTCAAGGGAGGCTCTTCTCTCTCTGTCGCACCACCTTCTCAGACAAGGCTGGTGGGGATGGAAAATAGGGTCTTCTTGGTGGCTGCCCCAAGGAACCTAGAGCCAGCCATGAATGTCATGAACCCTGGTGGTGCAGTGGTTAAATGACTGTACTGCAGTCACTCACTCACAAACCATAAGGGAAAGTGCTAGGGAATCCTGGGAATTGTAATTTATTGGCACCAGAACTCTCTGACAGAGAAGGCTAAATATCTCACAAAACTACAGTTCCCAGAATTCGCTAGCATTGACACAATCCAAGCAACCCCAACAGATGTCTATCCAGCTTCTGTTTAAAGACCTCCAAAGAAGGAGGCTCCACCAGACTCCAAGGGAGTGTCTTTGACTGTCAAACAGCCCTTACTGTCAGGAAGTTCCTCCTAATGTTGAGGTGGAATCTCTTTTCTTATAGCTTGCATCCATTGCTCCGGGTCCTAGTCTCTGGAGCAGCAGAAAACAAGCTTGTTCCCTCCTCAATATGACATCCCTTCAAATATTTAAACAGGGCTATCATGTCACCTCTTGTCCGGGAAAGCAGCCAAAGGGCTGATAAGGCAGCTAGTTTTCAAACAAACAACCCCCTCCCAGCACAGCAAAGTCAGTGTAAGCTACACAGTCCTGGAGAGTTGCAGTAGCTTTACCAAAAGGGATTACCAAAAGAATTGTCAGACGGTCCGAGGTTCAGGGTAACAGATAGGCAGGTTGATAAAGCAGTCCAAGGTCAAGGTTTCCGGGTAGTCAAGACAAGAAGCCAAGGAGCCAGAGACAGAGTCTTTCCTCTAAAAGAGTCAGATATCCACTGGCAAAGAACCACACATGCTCCAGGTGCTTAAGAAGGCAAGGAGCTGGCCTTCAGCTGTGCCTGATTACGAAGACGCTTCTGATAAAGCCTCCGAGATCTTCGAAGGCCCTCTCTTTCTGCTCGACGCTCATTGAAGGTAGGCACACTGCCCAGATCCTCCTCCATGTCCACAGCCTCGGCACCAGGCAAACTTGACTGCTGAACCTCTGGAGGGGCCATAGACTCTGCTCCAGCAGAACTAGGGCCAGCCTCTGGCTCCTCCATTACAGGTTCAAGCCCCTGGGGCTCTGGCTCCTCCATTATAGGTTCAGATCCCAGGGGCTCTAGCTCATCCTCTGAGTCCTCCAAGCCATCTTCCAGGCTGGGCATGACACCTCTTAACCTTCTCTTCTCCAGGCTAAACATTCCCAGATCCCTCAGTTGTTCCTCATAAGGCATCGTTTCCAGACCCTCACCATTTTGGTGGCCCTCCTTTGGACATGCTCCGACTTCTCAATGTCCTTTTTGAATTGTGATGCCCAGAACTGGACATAGTGTTACTCCAGACGAGACCTGACCAAAGCAGAATACAATGGCACTATTGAACTCACAACAGACATAAGGTTGTGAGTTCAATCCCAATCAGGGGCTCAGGGTTGACTCAGACTTGCATCCTTCCAAGGTTGCTAAAAGGAGTACCCAGCTTGTTGGGGGAATTAGCTTACTGTTGTAAACCGCTTAGAGACTGCTTAGGTAGTATGAAGCGGTATATAAATGAAGCTGCTTTCACTACTGAATGTAATCTTTCTGGACATGTCAGCTTTCTAATCAACCCTGCTCCATTCTCAACCACTAACCATGTAACTCAGGGGTAGACAACCTGCGGCCCGCGGGCCGGATGCGGCCCGGCGAGGCCTTGGGACCGGCCCCAGCCCGGTCCTGCTGTCGATTGCCGCCGGGGCCTTTGGCATCTCACGCAAAGGGCATGGTGGGACAATTGTCTATAGAAGCCTCAGAAACATGCATTTATCTTAACATTTTTTAAAAATCAGCAAATTTTTTCATGTGTCCTCCATTCTTTATTTTAAAAGTGGCCTCCATTTGAAAATTTTGTCCTACATTTGTCCCGGTTTATTTATTTATTTATTATTTTAAAAAAAAATTTTTTTTTTGCTTCGGCCCCCCAGTTGTCTGAGGGACAGCAACCCGGCCCCTGGCTCAAAAGGGTTGCCTACCCCTGATGTAACTTCAGACCAATATCTGGAGGAAGCCTTAATGGCCAGACTCTTGGAGGTATTTGGGGTAATTACCAGGTTACCTACAGGATCACCTCCTCCAGTATAATCCGCCCCATACACTCAGGTCCTCTGGAGGACTTTTACTTCAAGCCCAGGATGACCAGATGGCCTTTTCCAGGACATGGCCAACATTTCATCTTTCTGTCCAGGTGGATTCCAAAACATCCTCCATTTTGAGCCTGACTAAGAAGTATACATTTATATTTATATTAGTGTTTTTAGCTTTCATTTTGTAATGTCCTACATTTTTCTTGAATGTTCTACATTTTGCGGTTAGGACATTTGGCCACTCTGTTCAAGTGGCCAGGGCTAGACTGGCAATTGTCACCCAGAAGCCATTTTCATCAGCTGCCTCTAAATGGTGGAATGACCTGCCAGCAGAGATTTGACAGCTAAACATGCTGTCTGGATTTTCAGACAGCATTAATTACTTATTTCTGCAGGCCGACCCAATTAATTTTAAACTCTGCATTTTAAAATGGTATATTTTTTAATTTTATGTCTGGATTATTTTAATGTGTGCTATGTTTATGAGTTTTTAATGTGTTTAATGGTTCTATGTGTTTTAAGCTTTGTGGTACTCTTCCTTGAGCTTCGAGGAGAGGTGGTTAAGAAATTATTATTGTTGTTGTGAAAATAATAATAATAATAATAATAATAATAATAATAATAATAATAATAATAATA